>NW_026109036.1:0-119601 GCF_024516045.1 Bombus affinis | reverse complement strand
TATATGACGTATAACGTTATATACTGTTACGTATAACGTATAACGATATATTGCATCACTATATGACGTATCACTTTATATTGCATCACTATATGACGTATCACTTTATATTGCATCACTATATGACGTATCACTTTATTATTGCATCACTATATGACGTATAATGTTATATACTGTTACGTTATAACGTATAACGATATATTGCATCACTATATGATGTCTATCGTTTTATACTATTACGTTATTAAGTATAACGCTACATTGCATAACTATATGACGCATAACATTATATTGCATCACTATATGATGTATAACGTTATATACCATTACGTTATAACGTATTACGATATATTGCATCACTATATGACGTATAACGATATAGACTATTACGTTATATCCCATAACATTATACTGCATCTCTATATGACGTATAACTTTATATTGCATCACTATATGACGTATAAATATATAGACTATTACGTTATAACGTATAACGTTATATTGCATCTCTATATGACATGTAACGTATTATTGCATCACTATTGACGTATACAGTTATATACTATTACGTTATAACGCATAACGTTATATTGCATCACTATATCACGTATAAAGTTATGCAGTATTACGTTATAACGTATAGCGACATATTGCATTACTATTTGACGTATAAACGTTATATACTATTACGTTATAACCTATAACGTTATACTGCATCACTATATAACGTATAACGTTATGGAGTATTACGTTATAACTTATAGCGTCATATTGCATTACTATGTGACGTATAACGTTATATACTATTACTTTATAACGTATAACGATATATTGCATCTCTATATGACGTACAACATTATATTGCATCTCTATATGACGTATAACTTTATATTGCATTACCATATGACGTATAACGTTATATACCATTACGTTATAACGTATTACGATATATTGCATCACTATATGACCTATAACGATATAGACTATTACGTTATATCCTATAACATTATAGTGCATCTCTATATGACGTATAACTTTATATTGCATCACTATATGACGTATAACGTTATATACTGTTACGTTATAACGTATAACGATATATTGCATCACTATATGACGTATCACTTTATACTGCATCACTAGATGACGTATCACTTTATATTGCATCACTATATGACGTATAATGTTATATACTGTTACGTTATAACGTATAACGATATATTGCATCACTATATGATGTCTAACGTTTTATACTATTACGTTATTAAGTATAACGCTACATTACATAACTATATGACGCATAACATTATATTGCTATCACTATATGACGTATAACGTTATATAACCATTACGTTATAACGTATAACGATATATTGCATCACTATATGATGTCTAACGTTATATAAATTACGTTATAACGTATAACGCTATATTGCATCACAAATATGACATATAACGATATAGACTATTACGTTATATCCTATAACATTATACTGCCTCACTATATGACGTATAACGATATAGAATATTACGTTATAACGTATAACATTATATTGCATCTCTATATGACGTATAACGTTATATTGCACCGCTATGTGACGTATAACGTTATATACTATTTCTTCATAACGCATAACGACATATTGCCCACTATATGACGTATAACTTTATATTGCATCACTATATGACGTATAACGTTATATACTATTACGTTATAACGTATAACGATATATTGCATCACTATATGATGTCTAACGTTATTATAATTTTACGTTATAACGCATAACGCTATATTGCATCACTATATGACGTATAACGATATAGACTATTACGTTATATCCTATAACATTATACTGCATCACTATATGACGTATAACGTTATATACTATTACGTTATAACGTATAACGTTATATTGCATCTCTATATGACGTGTAACGTATTATTGCATCACTATATGACGTATACTGTTATATACTATTACGTTATAACCTATAACGTTATACTGCATCACTATATAACGTATAACGTATTATTGAATCACTATATGACGTATAACGTTGATACTACTACGTTATAACATATAACGTTATATTGCTATCACTATATGAAGTATAACCTTATATATTATTACGTTATAAACGCATAACGTTATATTGCATCACTATATCACTTACAACGTTATATTTGCATCACTATATGATGTCTCACGTTATATACTATTACGTTATAACGTATAACGCTACATTGCATAACTATATGACGCATAACATTGTATTGCATCACTATATGGCGTATAACGTCATATACTATTACGTTATAAAGTATAACGCTATATTGCATCACTATATGACGTATAACTTTATATTGCATCTCTGTATGACGTATAACGTTATATACTATTACGTTATAAGGTATAACGATATATTGCATCACTATTTCACTTATAACGTTATATTGCATCACTATATGACGTATAGCGTTATATACTATTACGTTATATGGTATAACTATATATTACATCATTATGTGTAGTATAACGTTATATATGATTACGTTATAACGCATAACGATATATTGCACCACTATATGACGTGTAACTTTATATTGCATCACTATATGACGTATAAATATATAGGACTATTACGTTATAACGTATAACGTTATATTGCATCTCTATATGACGTATAACGTATTATTGCATCACTATATGACGTATAACCTATATAATATTACGTTATAAACGCATACCGTTATATTGCATCACTATATCACTTGCAACGTTATATTGCATCACTATATGAAGTATAACCTTATATAATATTACGTTATGACGCATAAAGTTATATTGCATCACTATATCACGTATAACTTTATATTGCATCTCTGTATGACGTATAACGTTATATACTATTACGTTATAAGGGTATAACGATATATTGCATCACTATTTCACTTATAACGTTATATTGCATCACTATATGACGTATAGCGTTATATACTATTACGTTATAAGGTATAACTATATATTACATCATTATGTGAAGTATAACGTTATATACTTTTACGTTATAACGCATAACGATATATTGCACCCACTATATGACGTATAACTTTATATTGCATCACTATATGACGTATAAATATATAGACTATTACGTTATAACGTATAACGTTATAGTTGCATCTCTATATGACGTATAACGTATTATTGCATCACTATATGACGTATACAGTTATAACTATTACGTTATAACGCATAACGTTATATTGCATCACTATATCACGTATAAAGTTATGCAGTATTACGTTATAACGTATAGCGACATATTGCATTACTATTTGACGTATAACGTTATATACTATTACGCTATAACCTATAACGTTATACTGCATCACTATATAACGTATAACGTATTATTGAATCACTATATGACGTATAACGTTGATACTACTACGTTATAACTTATAACGTTATATTGCATCACTATATGATGTATAACCTTATATTTTATTACGTTATAACGCATAACGTTATATTGCATCACTATATCACTTACAACGTTATATTGCATCACTACATGACGTATAATGTCATATACTGTTACGTTATAACGTGTACCGTCATATTTCATCTCTATATGACGTATCGCTTTATATTGCATCATTATATGACGTATAACGTTATATACTATTACGTTATAGCGTATAACGATATATTGCATCACTATATGATGTCTCACGTTATATACTATTACGTTATAACGTATAACGATACATTGCATAACTATAACACGCATGACATTGTATTGCATCACTATATGACGTATAAAGTCATATACTATTACGTTATAAAGTATAACGCTATATTGCATCACTATATGACGTATAACTTTATATTGCATCTCTGTATGACGTATAACGTTATATACTATTACGTTATAAGGTATAATGATATATTGCTTCACTATTTCACTTATAACGTTATATTGCATCACTATATGACGTATAGCGTTATATACTATTACGTTATAAGGTATAACTATATATTACATCATTATGTGAAGTATAACGTTATATACTATTACGTTATAACGCATAACGTTATATTGCACCACTATATGACGTATAACTTTATATTGCCATCACTATATGACGTATAAATATAGAGACTATTACGTTATAACGTATAACGTTATATTGCATCTCTATAGGACGTATAACTTTATATTGCACCACTATATGACGTATAACTTTATATTGCATCTCTGTATGACGTATAAATATATAGACTATTACGTTATAACGTATAACGTTATATTGCATCTCTATATGACGTATAACGTATTATTGCATCACTATATGACGTATAACGATATAGACTATTACGTTATATCCCATAACATTATACTGCATCTCTATATGACGTATAACTTTATATTGCATCACTATATGACGTATGAATATAGAGACTATTACGTTATAACGTATAACGTTATATTGCATCTCTATATGACGTATAACTTTATATTGCACCACTATATGACGTATAACTTTATATTGCATCTCTGTATGACGTATAACGTTATATACTATTACGTTATAAGGTATAACGATATATTGCATCACTATTTCACTTATAACGTTTTATTGCATCACTATATGACGTATAGCGTTATATACTATTACGTTATAAGGTATAACTATATATTACATCATTATGTGAAGTATAATGTTATATACTATTACGTTATAACGCATAACGATATATTGCACAACTATGTGACGTATAACTTTATATTGCATCACTATATGACGTATAAATATATAAGACTATTACGTATAACGTATAACGTTATATTGCATCTCTATATGACGTATAACGTATTATTGCATCACTATATGACGTATAAACTTATATAAAATTACGTTATAACGCATACCGTTATATTGCATCACTATATCACGTATAACGTTATGGAGTATTACGTTATAACTTATAGCGTCATATTGCATTACTATGTGACGTATAACGTTATATACTATTACTTTATAACGTATAACGATATATTGCATCTCTATATGACGTGTAACGTTATATACTATTACGTTATAGCGTATAACGATATATTGCACCACTATATGACGTATCACTTATATGCATCACTATATGACGTATAACGTTATATACTGTTACGTTATAATGTATAACGATATATTGCATCACTCTATGACGTATCACTTTATATTGCATCACTATATGACGTATCACTTTATATTGCATCACTATATGACGTATCACTTTATATTGCATCACTATATGACGTATCACTTTATATTGCATCACTATATGACGTATAATGTTATTATACTGTTACGTTATAACGTATAACGATATATTGCATCACTATATGATGTCTAACGTTTTATACTATTACGTTATTAAGTATAACGCTACATTGCATAACTATATGACGCATAACATTATATTGCATCACTATATGATGTATAACGTTATATACCATTACGTTATAACGTATTACGATATATTGCATCACTATATGACGTATAACGATATAGACTATTACGTTATATCCCATAACATTATACTGCATCTCTATATGACGTATAACTTTATATTGCATCACTATATGACGTATAACGTTATATACTATTACGTTATAAGGTATAACGATATATTGCATCACTATTTCACTTATAACGTTATATTGCATCACTATATGACGTATAGCGTTATATACTATTACGTTATAGGGTATAACTATATATTACATCATTATGTGTAGTATAACGTGTATATATGATTACGTTATAACGCATAACGATATATTGCACCACTATATGACGTATCACTTTATATTGCATCACTATATGACGTATAATGTTATATACTGTTACGTTATAACGTATAACGATATATTGCATCACTATATGATGTCTAACGTTTTATACTATTACGTTATTAAGTATAACGCTACATTGCATAACTATATGACGCATAACATTATATTACATCACTATATGATGTATAACGTTATATACCATTACGTTATAACGTATTACGATATATTGCATCACTATATGACGTATAACGATATAGACTATTACGTTATATCCCATAACATTATACTGCATCTCTATATGACGTATAACTTTATATTGCATCACTATATGACGTATAACGTTATATACTATTACGTTATAAGGTATAACGATGTATTGCATCACTATTTCACTTATAACGTTATATTGCATCACTATATGACGTATAGCGTTATATACTATTACGTTATAAGGTATAACTATATATTACATCATTATGTGAAGTATAACGTTATATACTATTACGTTATAACGCATAACGATATATTGCACCACTATATGACGTATAACTTTATATTGCATCACTATATGACGTATAAATATATAGACTATTACGTTATAACGTATAACGTTATATTGCATCTCTATATGACGTGTAACGTATTATTGCATCTCTATATGACGTATACAGTTATATACTATTACGTTATAACGCATAACGTTACATTGCATCACTATATCACGTATAAAGTTATGCAGTATTACGTTATAACGTATAGCGACATATTGCATCACTATATCACGTATAACGTTATGGAGTATTACGTTATAACTTATAGCGTCATATTGCATTACTATGTGACGTATAACGTTATATACTATTACTTTATAACGTATAACGATATATTGCATCTCTATATGACGTGTAACGTTATATACTATTACGTTATAGCGTATAACGATATATTGCACCACTATATGACGTATCACTTTATATTGCATCACTATATGACGTATAACGTTATATACTGTTACGTTATAACGTATAACGATATATTGCATCACTATATGACGTATCACTTTATATTGCATCACTATATGACGTATCACTTTATATTGCATCACTATATGACGTATCACTTTATATTGCATCACTATATGACGTATAATGTTATATACTGTTACGTTATAACGTATAACGATATATTGCATCACTATATGATGTCTATCGTTTTATACTATTACGTTATTAAGTATAACGCTACATTGCATAACTATATGACGCATAACATTATATTGCATCACTATATGATGTATAACGTTATATACCATTACGTTATAACGTATTACGATATATTGCATCACTATATGACGTATAACGATATAGACTATTACGTTATATCCCATAACATTATACTGCATCTCTATATGACGTATAACTTTATATTGCATCACTATATGACGTATAAATATATAGACTATTACGTTATAACGTATAACGTTATATTGCATCTCTATATGACATGTAACGTATTATTGCATCACTATATGACGTATACAGTTATATACTATTACGTTATAACGCATAACGTTATATTGCATCACTATATCACGTATAAAGTTATGCAGTATTACGTTATAACGTATAGCGACATATTGCATTACTATTTGACGTATAACGTTATATACTATTACGTTATAACCTATAACGTTATACTGCATCACTATATAACGTATAACGTTATGGAGTATTACGTTATAACTTATAGCGTCATATTGCATTACTATGTGACGTATAACGTTATATACTATTACTTTATAACGTATAACGATATATTGCATCTCTATATGACGTACAACATTATATTGCATCTCTATATGACGTATAACTTTATATTGCATTACCATATGACGTATAACGTTATATACCATTACGTTATAACGTATTACGATATATTGCATCACTATATGACCTATAACGATATAGACTATTACGTTATATCCTATAACATTATAGTGCATCTCTATATGACGTATAACTTTATATTGCATCACTATATGACGTATAACGTTATATACTGTTACGTTATAACGTATAACGATATATTGCATCACTATATGACGTATCACTTTATACTGCATCACTATATGACGTATCACTTTATATTGCATCACTATATGACGTATAATGTTATATACTGTTACGTTATAACGTATAACGATATATTGCATCACTATATGATGTCTAACGTTTTATACTATTACGTTATTAAGTATAACGCTACATTACATAACTATATGACGCATAACATTATATTGCATCACTATATGACGTATAACGTTATATACCATTACGTTATAACGTATAACGATATATTGCATCACTATATGATGTCTAACGTTATATAATATTACGTTATAACGTATAACGCTATATTGCATCACAATATGACATATAACGATATAGACTATTACGTTATATCCTATAACATTATACTGCCTCACTATATGACGTATAACGATATAGAATATTACGTTATAACGTATAACATTATATTGCATCTCTATATGACGTATAACGTTATATTGCACCGCTATGTGACGTATAACGTTATATACTATTTCTTCATAACGCATAACGACATATTGCCCACTATATGACGTATAACTTTATATTGCATCACTATATGACGTATAACGTTATATACTATTACGTTATAACGTATAACGATATATTGCATCACTATATGATGTCTAACGTTATATAATATTACGTTATAACGCATAACGCTATATTGCATCACTATATGACGTATAACGATATAGACTATTACGTTATATCCTATAACATTATACTGCATCACTATATGACGTATAACGTTATATACTATTACGTTATAACGTATAACGTTATATTGCATCTCTATATGACGTGTAACGTATTATTGCATCACTATATGACGTATACTGTTATATACTATTACGTTATAACCTATAACGTTATACTGCATCACTATATAACGTATAACGTATTATTGAATCACTATATGACGTATAACGTTGATACTACTACGTTATAACATATAACGTTATATTGCTATCACTATATGAAGTATAACCTTATATATTATTACGTTATAACGCATAACGTTATATTGCATCACTATATCACTTACAACGTTATATTGCATCACTATATGATGTCTCACGTTATATACTATTACGTTATAACGTATAACGCTACATTGCATAACTATATGACGCATAACATTGTATTGCATCACTATATGGCGTATAACGTCATATACTATTACGTTATAAAGTATAACGCTATATTGCATCACTATATGACGTATAACTTTATATTGCATCTCTGTATGACGTATAACGTTATATACTATTACGTTATAAGGTATAACGATATATTGCATCACTATTTCACTTATAACGTTATATTGCATCACTATATGACGTATAGCGTTATATACTATTACGTTATATGGTATAACTATATATTACATCATTATGTGTAGTATAACGTTATATATGATTACGTTATAACGCATAACGATATATTGCACCACTATATGACGTGTAACTTTATATTGCATCACTATATGACGTATAAATATATAGACTATTACGTTATAACGTATAACGTTATATTGCATCTCTATATGACGTATAACGTATTATTGCATCACTATATGACGTATAACCTTATATAATATTACGTTATAACGCATACCGTTATATTGCATCACTATATCACTTGCAACGTTATATTGCATCACTATATGAAGTATAACCTTATATAATATTACGTTATGACGCATAAAGTTATATTGCATCACTATATCACGTATAACTTTATATTGCATCTCTGTATGACGTATAACGTTATATACTATTACGTTATAAGGTATAACGATATATTGCATCACTATTTCACTTATAACGTTATATTGCATCACTATATGACGTATAGCGTTATATACTATTACGTTATAAGGTATAACTATATATTACATCATTATGTGAAGTATAACGTTATATACTTTTACGTTATAACGCATAACGATATATTGCACCACTATATGACGTATAACTTTATATTGCATCACTATATGACGTATAAATATATAGACTATTACGTTATAACGTATAACGTTATATTGCATCTCTATATGACGTATAACGTATTATTGCATCACTATATGACGTATAACCTTATATAATATTACGTTATAACGCATACCGTTATATTGCATCACTATATCACTTGCAACGTTATATTGCATCACTATATGAAGTATAACCTTATATAATATTACGTTATGACGCATAAAGTTATATTGCATCACTATATCACTTGCAACGTTATATTGCATCTCTATATGACGTATAACGTATTATTGCATCACTATATGACGTATAACCTTATATAATATTACGTTATAACGCATACCGTTATATTGCATCACTATATCACTTGCAACGTTATATTGCATCTCTATATGACGTATAACGTATTATTGCATCACTACATGACGTATAACCTTATATAATATTACGTTATAGCGCATACCGTTATATTGCATCACTATATCACTTGCAACGTTATATTGCATCACTATATGACGTATAACGTGATATACTGCTACGTTATAGCGTATAACGATATATTGCATCACTATATGACGAATCACTTTATATTGCATCACTATATGACGTATAACGTTATATACTGTTACGTTATAACGTATAACGATATATTGCATAACTATATGACGCATAACATTATATTGCATCACTATATGACGTATAACGTCATATACCATTACGTTATAATGCATAACGATATATTGCACCATTATATGGCGTATAACGTTATATACTATTACGTTATAACGTATAACGTTATATTGCATCTCTATAAGACGTGTAACGTATTATTGCATCACTATATGACGTATACAGTTATATACTATTACGTTTTAACGCATAACGTTGTATTGCATCACTATATCACGTATAAAGTTATGCAGTATTACGTTATAACGTATAGCGACATATTGCATTACTATTTGACGTATAACGTTATATACTATTACGTTATAACCTATAACATTATACTGCATCACTATATAACGTATAACGTATTATTGAATCACTATATGACGTATAACGTTGATACTACTACGTTATAACTTATAACGTTATATTGCATCACTATATGAAGTATAACCTTATATATTATTACGTTATAACGCATAACGTTATATTGCATCACTATATCACTTACAACGTTATATTGCATCACTACATGACGTATAATGTCATATACTGTTACGTTAAAACGTGTACCGTCATATTTCATCTCTATATGACGTATCGCTTTATATTGCATCATTATATGACGTATAACGTTATATACTATTACGTTATAACGTATAACGATACATTGCATAACTATAACACGCATAACATTGTATTGCATCACTATATGACGTATAAAGTCATATACTATTACGTTATAAAGTATAACGCTATATTGCATCACTATATGACGTATAACTTTATATTGCATCTCTGTATGACGTATAACGTTATATACTATTACGTTATAAGGTATAACGATATATTGCTTCACTATTTCACTTATAACGTTATATTGCATCACTATATGACGTATAGCGTTATATACTATTACGTTATAAGGTATAACTATATATTACATCATTATGTGAAGTATAACGTTATATACTATTACGTTATAACGCATAACGTTATATTGCACCACTATATGACGTATAACTTTATATTGCATCACTATATGACGTATAAATATAGAGACTATTACGTTATAACGTATAACGTTATATTGCATCTCTATATGACGTATAACTTTATATTGCACCACTATATGACGTATAACTTTATATTGCATCTCTGTATGACGTATAACGTTATATACTATTACGTTATAAGGTATAACGATATATTGCATCACTATTTCACTTATAACGTTTTATTGCATCACTATATGACGTATAGCGTTATATACTATTACGTTATAAGGTATAACTATATATTACATCATTATGTGAAGTATAACGTTATATACTATTACGTTATAACGCATAACGATATATTGCACAACTATGTGACGTATAACTTTATATTGCATCACTATATGACGTATAAATATATAGACTATTACGTTATAACGTATAACGTTATATTGCATCTCTATATGACGTATAACGTATTATTGCATCACTATATCACGTATAACGTTATGGAGTATTACGTTATAACTTATAGCGTCATATTGCATTACTATGTGACGTATAACGTTATATACTATTACTTTATAACGTATAATGATATATTGCATCTCTATATGACGTGTAACGTTATATACTATTACGTTATAGCGTATAACGATATATTGCACCACTATATGACGTATCACTTTATATTGCATCACTATATGACGTATAACGTTATATACTGTTACGTTATAACGTATAACGATATATTGCATCACTATATGACGTATCACTTTATATTGCATCACTATATGACGTATCACTTTATATTGCATCACTATATGACGTATCACTTTATATTGCATCACTATATGACGTATAATGTTATATACTGTTACGTTATAACGTATAACGATATATTGCATCACTATATGATGTCTAACGTTTTATACTATTACGTTATTAAGTATAACGCTACATTGCATAACTATATGACGCATAACATTATATTGCATCACTATATGACGTATAACGTCATATACTAATACGTTATAACGTATAACGTTATATTGCATCGCTATATGACGTACAACATTATATTGCATCTCTATATGACGTATAACTTTATATTGCATTACTATATGACGTATAACGTTATATACCATTACGTTATAACGTATTACGATATATTGCATCACTATATGACCTATAACGATATAGACTATTACGTTATATCCTATAACATTATACTGCATCTCAATATGACGTATAACTTTATATTGCATCACTATATGACGTATAACGTTATATACCATTACGTTATAACGTATTACGATATATTGCATCGCTATATGACGTATAACGATATAGACTATTACGTTATAACGTATAACGTTATATTGCATCTCTATATGACATATAACGATATATACCATTACGTTATAACGTATAACGATATATTGCATCACTATATGATGTCTAACGTTATATAATATTACGTTATAACGTATAACGCTATATTGCATCACAATATGACATATAACGATATAGACTATTACGTTATATCCTATAGCATTATACTGCATCACTATATGACGTATAACGATATAGAATATTACGTTATAACGTATAACATTAAATTGCATCTCTATATGACGTATAACGTTATATTGCACCGCTATGTGACGTATAACGTTATATACTATTTCTTCATAACGCATAACGACATATTGCCCACTATATGACGTATAACTTTATATTGCATCACTATATGACGTATAACGTTATATACTATTACGTTATAACGTATAACGATATATTGCATCACTATATGATGTCTAACGTTATATAATATTACGTTATAACGTATAACGCTATATTGCATCACTATATGACGTATAACGATGTAGACTATTACGTTATATCCTATAACATTATACTGCATCACTATATGACGTATAACGTTATATACTATTACGTTATAACGTATAACGTTATATTGCATCTCTATATGACGTGTAACGTATTATTGCATCACTATATGACGTATACTGTTATATACTATTACGTTATAACCTATAACGTTATACTGCATCACTATATAACGTATAACGTATTATTGAATCACTATATGACGTATAACGTTGATACTACTACGTTATAACATATAACGTTATATTGCTATCACTATATGAAGTATAACCTTATATATTATTACGTTATAACGCATAACGTTATATTGCATCACTATATCACTTACAACGTTATATTGCATCACTATATGATGTCTCACGTTATATACTATTACGTTATAACGTATAACGCTACATTGCATAACTATATGACGCATAACATTGTATTGCATCACTATATGGCGTATAACGTCATATACTATTACGTTATAAAGTATAACGCTATATTGCATCACTATATGACGTATAACTTTATATTGCATCTCTGTATGACGTATAACGTTATATAATATTACGTTATAAGGTATAACGATATATTGCATCACTATTTCACTTATAACGTTATATTGCATCACTATATGACGTATAGCGTTATATACTATTACGTTATAAGGTATAACTATATATTACATCATTATGTGAAGTATAACGTTATATACTATTACGTTATAACGCATAACGTTATATTGCACCACTATATGACGTATAACTTTATATTGCATCACTATATGACGTATAAATATATAGACTATTACGTTATAACGTATAACGTTATATTGCATCTCTATATGACGTATAACGTATTATTGCATCACTATATGACGTATAACCTTATATAATATTACGTTATAGCGCATACCGTTATATTGCATCACTATATCACTTGCAACGTTATATTGCATCACTATATGACGTATAACGTTATATACTGCTACGTTATAGCGTATAACGATATATTGCATCACTATATGACGTATCACTTTATATTGCATCACTATATGACGTATAACGTTATATACTGTTACGTTATAACGTATAACGATATATTGCATAACTATATGACGCATAACATTATATTGCATCACTATATGACGTATAACGTCATATACCATTACGTTATAATGCATAACGATATATTGCACCATTATATGGCGTATAACGTTATATACTATTACGTTATAACGTATAACGTTATATTGCATCTCTATAAGACGTGTAACGTATTATTGCATCACTATATGACGTATACAGTTATATACTATTACGTTATAACGCATAACGTTATATTGCATCACTATATCACGTATAAAGTTATGCAGTATTACGTTATAACGTATAGCGACATATTGCATTACTATTTGACGTATAACGTTATATACTATTACGTTATAACCTATAACGTTATACTGCATCACTATATAACGTATAACGTATTATTGAATCACTATATGACGTATAACGTTGATACTACTACGTTATAACTTATAACGTTATATTGCATCACTATATGAAGTATAACCTTATATATTATTATGTTATAACGCATAACGTTATATTGCACCACTATATCACTTACAACGTTATATTGCATCACTACATGACGTATAACGTCATATACTGTTACGTTATAACGTGTACCGTCATATTTCATCCCTATATGACGTATCGCTTTATATTGCATCATTATATGACGTATAACGTTATATACTATTACGTTATAGCGTATAACGATATATTGCATCACTATATGATGTCTCACGTTATATACTATTACGTTATAACGTATAACGATACATTGCATAACTATAACACGCATAACATTGTATTGCATCACTATATGACGTATAAAGTCATATACTATTACGTTATAAAGTATAACGCTATATTGCATCACTATATGACGTATAACTTTATATTGCATCTCTGTATGACGTATAACGTTATATACTATTACGTTATAAGGTATAACGATATATTGCTTCACTATTTCACTTATAACGTTATATTGCATCACTATATGACGTATAGCGTTATATACTATTACGTTATATGGTATAACTATATATTACATCATTATGTGAAGTATAACGTTATATACTATTACGTTATAACGCATAACGTTATATTGCACCACTATATGACGTATAACTTTATATTGCATCACTATATGACGTATAAATATAGAGACTATTACGTTATAACGTATAACGTTATATTGCATCTCTATATGACGTATAACTTTATATTGCACCACTATATGACGTATAACTTTATATTGCATCTCTGTATGACGTATAACGTTATATACTATTACGTTATAAGGTATAACGATATATTGCATCACTATTTCACTTATAACGTTTTATTGCATCACTATATGACGTATAGCGTTATATACTATTACGTTATAAGGTATAACTATATATTACATCATTATGTGAAGTATAACGTTATATACTATTACGTTATAACGCATAACGATATATTGCACAACTATGTGACGTATAACTTTATATTGCATCACTATATGACGTATAAATATATAGACTATTACGTTATAACGTATAACGTTATATTGCATCTCTATATGACGTATAACGTATTATTGCATCACTATATGACGTATAACCTTATATAATATTACGTTATAACGCATACCGTTATATTGCATCACTATATCACGTATAACGTTATGGAGTATTACGTTATAACTTATAGCGTCATATTGCATTACTATGTGACGTATAACGTTATATACTATTACTTTATAACGTATAACGGTATATTGCATCTCTATATGACGTGTAACGTTATATACTATTACGTAATAGCGTACAACGATATATTGCACCACTATATGACGTATCACTTTATATTGCATCACTATATGACGTATAACGTTATATACTGTTACGTTATAACGTATAACGATATATTGCATCACTATATGACGTATCACTTTATATTGCATCACTATATGACGTATAATGTTATATACTGTTACGTTATAACGTATAACGATATATTGCATCACTATATGATGTCTAACGTTTTATACTATTACGTTATTAAGTATAACGCTACATTGCATAACTATATGACGCATAACATTATATTGCATCACTATATGATGTATAACGTTATATACCATTACGTTATAACGTATTACGATATATTGCATCACTATATGACGTATAACGATATAGACTATTACGTTATATCCCATAACATTATACTGCATCTCTATATGACGTATAACTTTATATTGCATCACTATATGACGTATAACGTTATATACCATTACGTTACAACGTATTACGATATATTGCATCACTATATGACGTATAACGTTATATACTATTACGTTATAACGTATAACGATATATTGCATCACTATATGATGTCTAACGTTATATACCATTACGTTATAACGCATAACGATATATTGCACCATTATATGGCGTATAACGTTATATACTATTACGTTGTAACGTATAACGTTATATTGCATCTCTATATGACGTGTAACGTATTATTGCATCACTATATGACGTATACAGTTATATACTATTACGTTATAACGCATAACGTTATATTGCATCACTATATCACGTATAAAGTTATGCAGTATTACGTTATAACGTATAGCGACATATTGCATTACTATTTGACGTATAACGTTATATACTATTACGTTATAACCTATAACGTTATACTGCATCACTATATAACGTATAACGTTATGGAGTATTACGTTATAACTTATAGCGTCATATTGCATTACTATGTGACGTATAACGTTATATACTATTACTTTATAACGTATAACGATATATTGCATCTCTATATGACGTGTAACGTTATATAGTATTACGTTATAGCGTATAACGATATATTGCACCACTATATGACGTATCACTTTATATTGCATCACTATATGACGTATAACGTTATATACTGTTACGTTATAACGTATAACGATATATTGCATCACTATATGACGTATCACTTTATATTGCATCACTATATGACGTATCACTTTATATTGCATCACTATATGACGTATAATGTTATATACTGTTACGTTATAACGTATAACGATATATTGCATCACTATATGATGTCTAACGTTTTATACTATTACGTTATTAAGTATAACGCTACATTGCATAACTATATGACGCATAACATTATATTGCATCACTATATGACGTATAACGTCATATCCTAATACGTTATAACGTATAACGTTATATTGCATCGCTATATGACGTACAACATTATATTGCATCTCTATATGACGTATAACTTTATATTGCATTACTATATGACGTATAACGTTATATACCATTACGTTATAACGTATTACGATATATTGCATCACTATATGACCTATAACGATATAGACTATTACGTTATATCCTATAACATTATACTGCATCTCTATATGACGTATAACTTTATATTGCATCACTATATGACGTATAACGTTATATACCATTACGTTATAACGTATTACGATATATTGCATCGCTATATGACGTATAACGATATAGACTATTACGTTATAACGTATAACGTTATATTGCACCTCTATATGACATATAACGTTATATACCATTACGTTATAACGTATAACGATATATTGCATCACTATATGATGTCTAACGTTATATAATATTACGTTATAACGTATAACGCTATATTGCATCACAATATGACATATAACTATATAGACTATTACGTTATATCCTATAACATTATACTGCATCACTATATGACGTATAACGATATAGAATATTACGTTATAACGTATAACATTATATTGCATCTCTATATGACGTATAACGTTATATTGCACCGCTATGTGACGTATAACGTTATATACTATTTCTTCATAACCCATAACGACATATTGCCCACTATACGACGTATAACTTTATATTGCATCACTATATGACGTATACTGTTATATACTATTACGTTATAACCTATAACGTTATACTGCATCACTATATAACGTATAACGTATTATTGAATCACTATATGACGTATAACGTAGATACTACTACGTTATAACATATAACGTTATATTGCATCACTATATGAAGTATAACCTTATATATTATTACGTTATAACGCATAACGTTATATTGCATCACTATATCACTTACAACGTTATATTGCATCACTATATGATGTCTCACGTTATATACTATTACGTTATAACGTATAACGCTACATTGCATAACTATATGACGCATAACATTGTATTGCATCACTATATGATGTATAACGTCATATACTATTACGTTATAAAGTATAACGCTATATTGCATCACTATATGACGTATAACTTTATATTGCATCTCTGTATGACGTATAACGTTATATACTATTACGTTATAAGGTATAACGATATATTGCATCACTATTTCACTTATAACGTTATATTGCATCACTATATGACGTATAGCGTTATATACTATTACGTTATAAGGTATAACTATATATTACATCATTATGTGAAGTATAACGTTATATACTATTACGTTATAACGCATAACGATATATTGCACCACTATATGACGTATAACTTTATATTGCATCACTATATGACGTATAAATATATAGACTATTACGTTATAACGTATAACGTTATATTGCATCTCTATATGACGTATAACGTATTATTGCATCACTATATGACGTATAACATTATATAATATTACCTTATAACGCATACCGTTATATTGCATCACTATATCACTTGCAACGTTATATTGCATCACTATATGAAGTATAACCTTATATAATATTACGTTATGACGCATAAAGTTATATTGCATCACTATATGACGTATAACTTTATATTGCATCTCTGTATGACGTATAACGTTATATACTATTACGTTATAAGGTATAACGATATATTGCATCACTATTTCACTTATAACGTTATATTGCATCAATATATGACGTATAGCGTTATATACTATTACGTTATAAGGTATAACTATATATTACATCATTATGTGAAGTATAACGTTATATACTATTACGTTATAACGCATAACGATATATTGCACCACTATGTGACGTATAACTTTATATTGCATCACTATATGACGTATAAATATATAGACTATTACGTTATAACGTATAACGTTATATTGCATCTCTATATGACGTATAGCGTTATATACTATTACGTTATAAGGTATAACTATATATTATATCATTATGTGAAGTATAACCATATATATTATTACGTTATAACGCATAACGTTATATTGCATCACTATATCACTTACAACGTTATATTGCATCACTATATGATGTCTCACGTTATATACTATTACGTTATAACGTATAACGCTACATTGCATAACTATATGACGCATAACATTGTATTGCATCACTATATGATGTATAACGTCATATACTATTACGTTATAAAGTATAACGCTATATTGCATCACTATATGACGTATAACTTTATATTGCATCTCTGTATGACGTATAACGTTATATACTATTACGTTATAACGCATAACGACATATTGCACACTATATGACGTATAACTTTATATTGCATCACTATATGACGTATAACGTTATATACTATTACGTTATAACGTATAACGATATATTGCATCACTATATGATGTCTAACGTTATATACCATTACGTTATAACGCATAACGATATATTGCACCATTATATGGCGTATAACGTTATATACTATTACGTTGTAACGTATAACGTTATATTGCATCTCTATATGACGTGTAACGTATTATTGCATCACTATATGACGTATACAGTTATATACTATTACGTTATAACGCATAACGTTATATTGCATCACTATATCACGTATAAAGTTATGCAGTATTACGTTATAACGTATAGCGTCATATTGCATTACTATGTGACGTATAACGTTATATACTATTACTTTATAACGTATAACGATATATTGCATCTCTATATGACGTGTAACGTTATATACTATTACGTTATAGCGTATAACGATATATTGCACCACTATATGACGTATCACTTTATATTGCATCACTATATGACGTATAACGTTATATACTGCTACGTTATAACGTATAACGATATATTGCTTCACTATATGACGTATCACTTTATATTGCATCACTATATGACGTATCACTTTATATTGCATCACTATATGACGTATAATGTTATATACTGTTACGTTATAACGTATAACGATATATTGCATCACTATATGATGTCTAACGTTTTATACTATTACGTTATTAAGTATAACGCTACATTGCATAACTATATGACGCATAACATTATATTGCATCACTATATGACGTATAACGTCATATACTAATACGTTATAACGTATAACGTTATATTGCATCGCTATATGACGTACAACATTGTATTGCATCTCTATATGACGTATAACTTTATATTGCATTACTATATGACGTATAACGTTATATACCATTACGTTATAACGTATTACGATATATTGCATCACTATATGACCTATAACGATATAGACTATTACGTTATATCCTATAACATTATACTGCATCACTATATGACGTATAACGATATAGAATATTACGTTATAACGTATAACATTATATTGCATCTCTATATGACGTATAACGTTATATTGCACCGCTATGTGACGTATAACGTTATATACTATTTCTTCATAACGCATAACGACATATTGCCCACTATACGACGTATAACTTTATATTGCATCACTATATGACGTATACTGTTATATACTATTACGTTATAACCTATAACGTTATACTGCATCACTATATAACGTATAACGTATTATTGAATCACTATATGACGTATAACGTAGATACTACTACGTTATAACATATAACGTTATATTGCATCACTATATGAAGTATAACCTTATATATTATTACGTTATAACGCATAACGTTATATTGCATCACTATATCACTTACAACGTTATATTGCATCACTATATGATGTCTCACGTTATATACTATTACGTTATAACGTATAACGCTACATTGCATAACTATATGACGCATAACATTGTATTGCATCACTATATGATGTATAACGTCATATACTATTACGTTATAAAGTATAACGCTATATTGCATCACTATATGACGTATAACTTTATATTGCATCTCTGTATGACGTATAACGTTATATACTATTACGTTATAAGGTATAACGATATATTGCATCACTATTTCACTTATAACGTTATATTGCATCACTATATGACGTATAGCGTTATATACTATTACGTTATAAGGTATAACTATATATTACATCATTATGTGAAGTATAACGTTATATACTATTACGTTATAACGCATAACGATATATTGCACCACTATATGACGTATAACTTTATATTGCATCACTATATGACGTATAAATATATAGACTATTACGTTATAACGTATAACGTTATATTGCATCTCTATATGACGTATAACTTTATATTGCATCTCTATATGACGTGTAACGTATTATTGCATCACTATATGACGTATACAGTTATATACTATTACGTTGTAACGCATAACGTTATACTGCATCACTATATCACGTATAAAGTTATGCAGTATTACGTTATAACGTATAGCGACATATTGCATTACTATTTGACGTATAACGTTATATACTATTACGTTATAACCTATAACGTTATACTGCATCACTATATAACGTATAACGTATTATTGAATCACTATATGACGTATAACGTTGATACTACTACGTTATAACACATAACGTTATATTGCATCACTATATCACTTACAACGTTATATTGCATCACTACATGACGTATAACGTCATATACTGTTACGTTATAACGTGTACCGTCATATTTCATCCCTATATGACGTATCGCTTTATATTGCATCACTATATGACGTATAACGTTATATACTATTACGTCATAACGTATAACGATATATTGCATCACTATATGATGTCTCACGTTATATACTATTACGTTATAACGTATAACGCTACATTGCATAACTATATGACGCATAACATTGTATTGCATCACTATATGGCGTATAACGTCATATACTATTACGTTATAAAGTATAACGCTATATTGCATCACTATATGACGTATAACTTTATATTGCATCTCTGTATGACGTATAACGTTATATACTATTACGTTATAAGGTATTACGATATATTGCATCACTATTTCACTTATAACGTTATATTGCATCACTATATGACGTATAGCGTTATATACTATTACGTTATAAGGTATAACTATATATTACATCATTATGTGAAGTATAACGTTATATACTATTACGTTATAACGCATAACGATATATTGCACCACTATATGACGTATAACTTTATATTGCATCACTATATGACGTATAAATATATAGACTATTACGTTATAACGTATAACGTTATATTGCATCTCTATATGACGTATAACGTATTATTGCATCACTATATGACGTATAACATTATATAATATTACCTTATAACGCATACCGTTATATTGCATCACTGTATCACTTGCAACGTTATATTGCATCACTATATGAAGTATAACCTTATATAATATTACGTTATGACGCATAAAGTTATATTGCATCACTATATGACGTATAACTTTATATTGCATCTCTGTATGACGTATAACGTTATATACTATTACGTTATAAGGTATAACGATATATTGCATCACTATTTCACTTATAACGTTATATTGCATCAATATATGACGTATAGCGTTATATACTATTACGTTATAAGGTATAACTATATATTACATCATTATGTGAAGTATAACGTTATATACTATTACGTTATAACGCATAACGATATATTGCACCACTATATGACGTATAACTTTATATTGCATCACTATATGACGTATAAATATATAGACTATTACGTTATAACGTATAACGTTATATTGCATCTCTATATGACGTATAGCGTTATATACTATTACGTTATAAGGTATAACTATATATTACATCATTATGTGAAGTATAACCATATATATTATTACGTTATAACGCATAACGTTATATTGCATCACTATATCACTTACAACGTTATATTGCATCACTATATGATGTCTCACGTTATATACTATTACGTTATAACGTATAACGCTACATTGCATAACTATATGACGCATAACATTGTATTGCATCACTATATGATGTATAACGTCATATACTATTACGTTATAAAGTATAACGCTATATTGCATCACTATATGACGTATAACTTTATATTGCATCTCTGTATGACGTATAACGTTATATACTATTACGTTATAACGCATAACGACATATTGCACACTATATGACGTATAACTTTATATTGCATCACTATATGACGTATAACGTTATATACTATTACGTTATAACGTATAACGATATATTGCATCACTATATGATGTCTAACGTTATATACCATTACGTTATAACGCATAACGATATATTGCACCATTATATGGCGTATAACGTTATATACTATTACGTTATAACGTATAACGTTATATTGCATCTCTATATGACGTGTAACGTATTATTGCACCACTATATGACGTATACAGTTATATACTATTACGTTGTAACGCATAACGTTATATTGCATCACTATATCACGTATAAAGTTATTCAGTATTACGTTATAACGTATAGCGACATATTGCATTACTATTTGACGTATAACGTTATATACTATTACGTTATAACCTATAACGTTATACTGCATCACTATATAACGTATAACGTATTATTGAATCACTATATGACGTATAACGTTGATACTACTACGTTATAACTTATAACGTTATATTGCATCACTATATGATGTATAACCTTATATATTATTACGTTATAACGCATAACGTTATATTGCATCACTATATCACTTACAACGTTATATTGCATCACTACATGACGTATAATGTCATATACTGTTACGTTATAACGTGTACCGTCATATTTCATCTCTATATGACGTATCGCTTTATATTGCATCATTATATGACGTATAACGTTATATACTATTACGTTATAGCGTATAACGATATATTGCATCACTATATGATGTCTCACGTTATATACTATTACGTTATAACGTATAACGATACATTGCATAACTATAACACGCATAACATTGTATTGCATCACTATATGACGTATAAAGTCATATACTATTACGTTATAAAGTATAACGCTATATTGCATCACTATATGACGTATAACTTTATATTGCATCTCTGTATGACGTATAACGTTATATACCATTACGTTATGAGGTATAACGATATATTGCTTCACTATTTCACTTATAACGTTATATTGCATCACTATATGACGTATAGCGTTATATACTATTACGTTATAAGGTATAACTATATATTACATCATTATGTGAAGTATAACGTTATATACTATTACGTTATAACGCATAACGTTATATTGCACCACTATATGACGTATAACTTTATATTGCATCACTATATGACGTATAAATATATAGACTATTACGTTATAACGTATAACGTTATATTGCATCTCTATATGACGTATAACTTTATATTGCACCACTATATGACGTATAACTTTATATTGCATCTCTGTATGACGTATAACGTTATATACTATTACGTTATAAGGTATAACGATATATTGCATCACTATTTCACTTATGACGTTATATTGCATCACTATATGACGTATAGCGTTATAAACTATTACGTTATAAGGTATAACTATATATTACATCATTATGTGAAGTATAACGTTATATACTGCTACGTTATAGCGTATAACGATATATTGCATCACTATATCACGTATCACATTATATTGCATCACTATATGACGTATAACGTTATATACTGTTACGTTATAACGTATAACGATATATTGCATAACTATATGACGCATAACATTATATTGCATCACTATATGACGTATAACGTCATATATCATTACGTTATAATGCATAACGATATATTGCACCATTATATGGCGTATAACGTTATATACTATTACGTTATAACGCATAACGTTATATTGCATCACTATATCACGTATAAAGTTATGCAGTATTACGTTATAACGTATAGCGACATATTGCATTACTATTTGACGTATAACGTTATATACTATTACGTTATAACCTATAACGTTATACTGCATCACTATATAACGTATAACGTATTATTGAATCACTATATGACGTATAACGTTGATACTACTACGTTATAACTTATAACGTTATATTGCATCACTATATGATGTATAACCTTATATATTATTACGTTATAACGCATAACGTTATATTGCATCACTATATCACTTACAACGTTATATTGCATCACTACATGACGTATAATGTCATATACTGTTACGTTATAACGTGTACCGTCATATTTCATCTCTATATGACGTATCGCTTTATATTGCATCATTATATGACGTATAACGTTATATACTATTACGTTATAGCGTATAACGATATATTGCATCACTATATGATGTCTCACGTTATATACTATTACGTTATAACGTATAACGATACATTGCATAACTATAACACGCATAACATTGTATTGCATCACTATATGACGTATAAAGTCATATACTATTACGTTATAAAGTATAACGCTATATTGCATCACTATATGACGTATAACTTTATATTGCATCTCTGTATGACGTATAACGTTATATACCATTACGTTATAAGGTATAACGATATATTGCTTCACTATTTCACTTATAACGTTATATTGCATCACTATATGACGTATAGCGTTATATACTATTACGTTATAAGGTATAACTATATATTACATCATTATGTGAAGTATAACGTTATATACTATTACGTTATAACGCATAACGTTATATTGCACCACTATATGACGTATAACTTTATATTGCATCACTATATGACGTATAAATATAGAGACTATTACGTTATAACGTATAACGTTATATTGCATCTTTATATGACGTATAACTTTATATTGCACCACTATATGACGTATAACTTTATATTGCATCTCTGTATGACGTATAACGTTATATACTATTACGTTATAGCGTATAACGATATATTGCACCACTATATGACGTATCACTTTATATTGCATCACTATATGACGTATAACGTTATATACTGTTACGTTATAACGTATAACGATATATTGCATCACTATATGACGTATCACTTTATATTGCATCACTATATGACGTATCACTTTATATTGCATCACTATATGACGTATCACTTTATATTGCATCACTATATGACGTATAATGTTATATACTGTTACGTTATAACGTATAACGATATATTGCATCACTATATGATGTCTAACGTTTTATACTATTACGTTATTAAGTATAACGCTACATTGCATAACTATATGACGCATAACATTATATTGCATCACTATATGATGTATAACGTTATATACCATTACGTTATAACGTATTACGATATATTGCATCACTATATGACGTATAACGATATAGACTATTACGTTATATCCCATAACATTATACTGCATCTCTATATGACGTATAACTTTATATTGCATCACTATATGACGTATAACGTTATATACTATTACGTTATAAGGTATAACGATATATTGCATCACTATTTCACTTATAACGTTATATTGCATCACTATATGACGTATAGCGTTATATACTATTACGTTATAAGGTATAACTATATATTACATCATTATGTGTAGTATAACGTTATATATGATTACGTTATAACGCATAACGATATATTGCACCACTATATGACGTGTAACTTTATATTGCATCACTATATGACGTATAAATATATAGACTATTACGTTATAACGTATAACGTTATATTGCATCTCTATATGACGTATAACGTATTATTGCATCACTATATGACGTATAACCTTATATAATATTACGTTATAACGCATACCGTTATATTGCATCACTATATCACTTGCAACGTTATATTGCATCACTATATGAAGTATAACCTTATATAATATTACGTTATGACGCATAAAGTTATATTGCATCACTATATCACGTATAACTTTATATTGCATCTCTGTATGACGTATAACGTTATATACTATTACGTTATAAGGTATAACGATATATTGCATCACTATTTCACTTATAACGTTATATTGCATCACTATATGACGTATAGCGTTATATACTATTACGTTATAAGGTATAACTATATATTACATCATTATGTGAAGTATAACGTTATATACTATTACGTTATAACGCATAACGATATATTGCACCACTATATGACGTATAACTTTATATTGCATCACTATATGACGTATAAATATATAGACTATTACGTTATAACGTATAACGTTATATTGCATCTCTATATGACGTATAACGTATTATTGCATCACTATATGACGTATAACCTTATATAATATTACGTTATAACGCATACCGTTATATTGCATCACTATATCACTTGCAACGTTATATTGCATCACTATATGACGTATAACGTTATATACTGCTACGTTATAGCGTATAACGATATATTGCATCACTATATGACGTATCACTTTATATTGCATCACTATATGACGTATAACGTTATATACTGTTACGTTATAACGTATAACGATATATTGCATAACTATATGACGCATAACATTATATTGCATCACTATATGACGTATAACGTCATATACCATTACGTTATAATGCATAACGATATATTGCACCATTATATGGCGTATAACGTTATATACTATTACGTTATAACGTATAACGTTATATTGCATCTCTATAAGACGTGTAACGTATTATTGCATCACTATATGACGTATACAGTTATATACTATTACGTTATAACGCATAACGTTATATTGCATCACTATATCACTTACAACGTTATATTGCATCACTACATGACGTATAATGTCATATACTGTTACGTTATAACGTGTACCGTCA
This sequence comes from Bombus affinis, assembly GCF_024516045.1. NCBI lineage: Eukaryota > Metazoa > Arthropoda > Insecta > Hymenoptera > Apidae > Bombus > Bombus affinis. Next base: position 90,968 of record NW_026109036.1, on the reverse strand, counting down.
TATTTCATCTCTATATGACGTATCGCTTTATATTGCATCATTATATGACGTATAACGTTATATACTATTACGTTATAGCGTATAACGATATATTGCATCACTATATGATGTCTCACGTTATATACTATTACGTTATAACGTATAACGATACATTGCATAACTATAACACGCATAACATTGTATTGCATCACTATATGACGTATAAAGTCATATACTATTACGTTATAAAGTATAACGCTATATTGCATCACTATATGACGTATAACTTTATATTGCATCTCTGTATGACGTATAACGTTATATACTATTACGTTATAAGCTATAACGATATATTGCTTCACTATTTCACTTATAACGTTATATTGCATCACTATATGACGTATAGCGTTATATACTATTACGTTATAAGGTATAACTATATATTACATCATTATGTGAAGTATAACGTTATATACTATTACGTTATAACGCATAACGTTATATTGCACCACTATATGACGTATAACTTTATATTGCATCACAATATGACGTATAAATATAGAGACTATTACGTTATAACGTATAACGTTATATTGCATCTCTATATGACGTATAACTTTATATTGCACCACTATATGACGTATAACTTTATATTGCATCTCTGTATGACGTATAACGTTATATACTATTACGTTATAAGGTATAACGATATATTGCATCACTATTTCACTTATAACGTTTTATTGCATCACTATATGACGTATAGCGTTATATACTATTACGTTATATGGTATAACTATATATTACATCATTATGTGTAGTATAACGTTATATACTATTACGTTATAACGCATAACGATATATTGCACAACTATGTGACGTATAACTTTATATTGCATCACTATATGACGTATAAATATATAGACTATTACGTTATAACGTATAACGTTATATTGCATCTCTATATGACGTATAACGTATTATTGCATCACTATATGACGTATAACTTTATATAAAATTACGTTATAACGCATACCGTTATATTGCATCACTATATCACGTATAACGTTATGGAGTATTACGTTATAACTTATAGCGTCATATTGCATTACTATGTGACGTATAACGTTATATACTATTACTTTATAACGTATAACGATATATTGCATCTCTATATGACGTGTAACGTTATATACTATTACGTTATAGCGTATAACGATATATTGCACCACTATATGACGTATCACTTTATATTGCATCACTATATGACGTATAACGTTATATACTGTTACGTTATAACGTATAACGATATATTGCATCACTATATGACGTATCACTTTATATTGCATCACTATATGACGTATCACTTTATATTGCATCACTATATGACGTATAATGTTATATACTGTTACGTTATAACGTATAACGATATATTGCATCACTATATGATGTCTAACGTTTTATACTATTACGTTATTAAGTATAACGCTACATTGCATAACTATATGACGCATAACATTATATTGCATCACTATATGATGTATAACGTTATATACCATTACGTTATAACGTATTACGATATATTGCATCACTATATGACGTATAACGATATAGACTATTACGTTATATCCCATAACATTATACTGCATCTCTATATGACGTATAACTTTATATTGCATCACTATATGACGTATAACGTTATATACTATTACGTTATAAGGTATAACGATATATTGCATCACTATTTCACTTATAACGTTATATTGCATCACTATATGACGTATAGCGTTATATACTATTACGTTATAAGGTATAACTATATATTACATCATTATGTGTAGTATAACGTTATATATGATTACGTTATAACGCATACCGTTATATTGCATCACTATATCACTTGCAACGTTATATTGCATCACTATATGAAGTATAACTTTATATAATATTACGTTATGACGCATGAAGTTATATTGCATCACTATATCACGTATAACTTTATATTGCATCTCTGTATGACGTATAACGTTATATACTATTACGTTATAAGGTATAACGATATATTGCATCACTATTTCACTTATAACGTTTTATTGCATCACTATATGACGTATAGCGTTATATACTATTACGTTATAAGGTATAACTATATATTACATCATTATGTCAAGTATAACGTTATATACTATTACGTTATAACGCATAACGATATATTGCACAACTATGTGACGTATAACTTTATATTGCATCACTATATGACGTATAAATATATAGACTATTACGTTATAACGTATAACGTTATATTGCATCTCTATATGACGTATAACGTATTATTGCATCACTATATGACGTATAACCTTATATAATATTACGTTATAACGCATACCGTTATATTGCATCACTATATCACGTATAACGTTATGGAGTATTACGTTATAACTTATAGCGTCATATTGCATTACTATGTGACGTATAACGTTATATACTATTACTTCATAACGTATAACGATATATTGCATCTCTATATGACGTGTAACGTTATATACTATTACGTTATAGCGTATAACGATATATTGCACCACTATATGACGTATCACTTTATATTGCATCACTATATGACGTATAACGTTATATACTGTTACGTTATAACGTATAACGATATATTGCATCACTATATGACGTATCACTTTATATTGCATCACTATATGACGTATAATGTTATATACTGTTACGTTATAACGTATAACGATATATTGCATCACTATATGACGTATAACGTTATATACCATTACGTTACAACGTATTACGATATATTGCATCACTATATGACGTATAACGATATAGACTATTACGTTATAACGTATAACGCTATATTGCATCACTATAGGACGTATAACGATATAGACTATTACGTTATATCCTATAACATTATACTGCATCACTATATGACGTATAACGATATAGAATATTACGTTATAACGTATAACATTATATTGCATCTCTATATGACGTATAACGTTATATTGCACCACTATGTGACGTATAACGTTATATACTATAACTTCATAACGCATAACGACATATTGCACACTATATGACATATAACTTTATATTGCATCACTATATGACGTATAACGTTATATACTATTACGTTATAACGTATAACGATATATTGCATCACTATATGATGTCTAACGTTATATACCATTACGTTATAACGCATAACGATATATTGCACCATTATATGGCGTATAACGTTATATACTATTACGTTATAACGTATAACGTTATATTGCATCTCTATATGACGTGTAACGTATTATTGCATCACTATATGACGTATACAGTTATATACTATTACGTTATAACGCATAACGTTATATTGCATCACTATATCACGTATAAAGTTATGCAGTATTACGTTATAACGTATAGCGACATATTGCATTACTATTTGACGTATAACGTTATATACTATTACGTTATAACCTATAACGTTATACTGCATCACTATATAACGTATAACGTTATGGAGTATTACGTTATAACTTATAGCGTCATATTGCATTACTATGTGACGTATAACGTTATATACTATTACTTTATAACGTATAACGATATATTGCATCTCTATATGACGTGTAACGTTATATACTATTACGTTATAGCGTATAACGATATATTGCACCACTATATGACGTATCACTTTATATTGCATCACTATATGACGTATAACGTTATATACTGTTACGTTATAACGTATAACGATATATTGCATCACTATATGACGTATCACTTTATATTGCATCACTATATGACGTATCACTTTATATTGCATCACTATATGACGTATAATGTTATATACTATTACGTTATAGCGTATAACGATATATTGCACCACTATATGACGTATCACTTTATATTGCATCACTATATGACGTATAACGTTATATACCATTACGTTATAACGTATTACGATATATTGCATCACTATATGACCTATAACGATATAGACTATTACGTTATATCCTATAACATTATACTGCATCTCTATATGACGTATAACTTTATATTGCATCACTATATGACGTATAACGTTATATACCATTACGTTATAACGTATTACGATATATTGCATCGCTATATGACGTATAACGATATAGACTATTACGTTATAACGTATAACGTTATATTGCACCTCTATATGACATATAACGTTATATACCATTACGTTATAACGTATAACGATATATTGCATCACTATATGATGTCTAACGTTATATAATATTACGTTATAACGTATAACGCTATATTGCATCACAATATGACATATAACTATATAGACTATTACGTTATATCCTATAACATTATACTGCATCACTATATGACGTATAACGATATAGAATATTACGTTATAACGTATAACATTATATTGCATCTCTATATGACGTATAACGTTATATTGCACCGCTATGTGACGTATAACGTTATATACTATTTCTTCATAACGCATAACGACATATTGCCCACTATATGACGTATAACTTTATATTGCATCACTATATGACGTATACTGTTATATACTATTACGTTATAACCTATAACGTTATACTGCATCACTATATAACGTATAACGTATTATTGAATCACTATATGACGTACAACGTAGATACTACTACGTTATAACATATAACGTTATATTGCATCACTATATGAAGTATAACCTTATATATTATTACGTTATAACGCATAACGTTATATTGCATCACTATATCACTTACAACGTTATATTGCATCACTATATGATGTCTCACGTTATATACTATTACGTTATAAAGTATAACGCTATATTGCATCACTATATGACGTATAACTTTATATTGCATCTCTGTATGACGTATAACGTTATATACTATTACGTTATAAGGTATAACGATATATTGCATCACTATTTCACTTATAACGTTATATTGCATCACTATATGACGTATAGCGTTATTTACTATTACGTTATAAGGTATAACTATATATTACATCATTATGTGAAGTATAACGTTATATACTATTACGTTATAACGCATAACGATATATTGCACCACTATATGACGTATAACTTTATATTGCATCACTATATGACGTATAAATATATAGACTATTACGTTATAACGTATAACGTTATATTGCATCTCTATATGACGTATAACGTATTATTGCATCACTATATGACGTATAACATTATATAATATTACGTTATAACGCATACCGTTATATTGCATCACTATATCACTTGCAACGTTATATTGCATCACTATATGAAGTATAACCTTATATAATATTACGTTATGACGCATAAAGTTATATTGCATCACTATATGACGTATAACTTTATATTGCATCTCTGTATGACGTATAACGTTATATACTATTACGTTATAAGGTATAACGATATATTGCATCACTATTTCACTTATAACGTTATATTGCTTCACTATATGACGTATAGCGTTATATACTATTACGTTATAAGGTATAACTATATATTACATCATTATGTGAAGTATAACGTTATATACTATTACGTTATAACGCATAACGATATATTGCACCACTATATGACGTATAACTTTATATTGCATCACTATATGACGTATAAATATATAGACTATTACGTTATAACGTATAACGTTATATTGCATCTCTATATGACGTATAGCGTTATATACTATTACGTTAGAAGGTATAACTATATATTACATCATTATGTGAAGTATAACCTTATATATTATTACGTTATAACGCATAACGTTATATTGCATCACTATATCACTTACAACGTTATATTGCATCACTATATGATGTCTCACGTTATATACTATTACGTTATAACGTATAACGCTACATTGCATAACTATATGACGCATAACATTGTATTGCATCACTATATGATGTATAACGTCATATACTATTACGTTATAAAGTATAACGCTATATTGCATCACTATATGACGTATAACTTTATATTGCATCTCTGTATGACGTATAACGTTATATACTATTACGTTATAACGCATAACGACATATTGCACACTATATGACGTATAACTTTATATTGCATCACAATATGACGTATAACGTTATATACTATTACGTTATAACGTATAACGATATATTGCATCACTATATGATGTCTAACGTTATATACCATTACGTTATAACGCATAACGATATATTGCACCATTATATGGCGTATAACGTTATATACTATTACGTTATAACGTATAACGCTACATTGCATAACTATATGACGCATAACATTGTATTGCATCACTATATGACGTATAGATATATAGACTATTACGTTATAACGTATAACGTTGTATTGCATCTCTATATGACGTATAACGTATTATTGCATCACTATATGACGTATAACCTTATATAATATTACGTTATAGCGCATACCGTTATATTGCATCACTATATCACTTGCAACGTTATATTGCATCACTACATGACGTATAACGTTATATACTGCTACGTTATAACGTATAACGATATATTGCATCACTATATGACGTATCACTTTATATTGCATCACTATATGACGTATAACGTTATATACTGTTACGTTATAACGTATAACGATATATTGCACCACTATATGACGTATAACTTTATATTGCATCACTATATGACGTATAAATATATAGACTATTACGTTATAACGTATAACGTTATATTGCATCTCTATATGACGTATAACTTTATATTGCATCACTATATGACGTATAAATATATAGACTATTACGTTATAACGTATAACGTTATATTGCATCTCTATATGACGTATAACTTTATATTGCATCACTATATGACGTATAAATATATAGACTATTACGTTATAACGTATAACGTTATATTGCATCTCTATATGACGTATAACGTATTATTGCATTACTATGTGACGTATAACGTTATATACTATTACTTTATAACGTATAGCGATATATTGCATCTCCATATGACGTGTAACGTTATATACTATTACGTTATAGCGTATAACGATTTATTGCACCACTATATGACGTATCACTTTATATTGCATCACTATATGACGTATAACGTTATATACGGTTACGTTATAACGTATAACGATATATTGCATCACTATATGCCGTATCACTTTATATTGCATCACTATATGACGTATAACGTTATATACTGTTACGTTATAACGTATAACGATATATTGCATCACTATATGATGTCTAACGTTATATAATATTACGTTATAACGTATAACGCTATATTGCATCACTATATGACGTATAACGATATAGACTATTACGTTATATCCTATAACATTATACTGCATCACTATATGACGTATAACGATATAGAATATTACGTTATAACGTATAACATTATATTGCATCTCTATATGACGTATAACGTTATATTGCACCACTATGTGACGTATAACGTTATATACTATTACTTCATAACGCATAACGACATATTGCCCACTATATGACGTATAACTTTATATTGCATCACTATATGACGTATAACGTTATACACTATTACGTTATAACGTATAACGGTATATTGCATCACTATATGATGTCTAACGTTATATAATATTACGTTATAACGTATAACGCTATATTGCATCACTATATGACGTCTAACGATATAGACTATTACGTTATATCCTATAACATTATACTGCATCACTATATGACGTATAACGTTATATACTATTACGTTATAACGTATAACGTTATACTGCATCACTATATAACGTATAACGTATTATTGAATCACTACATGACGTATAACGTTGATACTACTACGTTATAACTTATAACGTTATATTGCATCACTATATGAAGTATAACCTTATATATTATTACGTTATAACGCATAACGTTATATTGCATCACTATATCACTTACAACGTTATATTGCATGACTACATGACGTATAACGTCATATACTGTTACGATATAACGCGTACCGTCATATTTCATCTCTATATGACGTATCGCTTTATATTGCATCACTATATGACGTATAACGTTATATACTATTACGTTATAACGTATAACGATATATTGCATCACTATATGATGTCTCACGTTATATACTGTTACGTTATAACGTATAACGCTACATTGCATAACTATATGACGCATAACATTGTATTGCATCACTATATGACGTATAACGTCATATACTATTACGTTATAAAGTATAACGCTATATTGCATCACTATATGACGTATAACTTTATATTGCATCTCTGTATGACGTATAACGTTATATACTATTACGTTATAAGGTATAACGATATATTGCATCACTATTTCACTTATAACGTTATATTGCATCACTATATGACGTATAGCGTTATATACTATTACGATATAAGGTATAACTATATATTACATCATTATGTGAAGTGTAACGTTATATACTATTACGTTATAACGCATAACGATATATTGCACCACTATATGACGTATAACTTTATATTGCATCACTATATGACGTATAAATATATAGACTATTACGCTATATCCTATAACATTATACTGCATCACTATATGACGTATAACGATATAGAATATTACGTTATAACGTATAACATTATATTGCATCACTATATGACGTCTAACGATATAGACTATTACGTTATATCCTATAACATTATACTGCATCACTATATGACGTATAACGTTATATACTATTACGTTATAACGTATAACGTTATATTGCATCTCTATATGACGTGTAACGTATTATTGCATCACTATATGACGTATACAGTTATATACTATTACGTTATAACCTATAACGTTATACTGCATCACTATATAACGTATAACGTATTATTGAATCACTATATGACATATAACGTTGATACTACTACGTTATAACTTATAACGTTATATTGCATCACTATATGAAGTATAACCTTATATATTATTACGTTATAACGCATAACGTTATATTGCATCACTATATCACTTACAACGTTATATTGCATGACTACATGACGTATAACGTCATATACTGTTACGTTATAACGCGTACAGTCATATTTCATCTCTATATGACGTATCGCTTTATATTGCATCACTATATGACGTATAACGTTATATACTATTACGTTATAACGTATAACGATATATTGCATCACTATATGATGTCTCACGTTATATACTGTTACGTTATAACGTATAACGCTACATTGCATAACTATATGACGCATAACATTGTATTGCATCACTATATGACGTATAACGTCATATACTATTACGTTATAAAGTATAACGCTATATTGCATCACTATATGACGTATAACTTTATATTGCATCTCTGTATGACGTATAACGTTATATACTATTACGTTATAAGGTATAACGATATATTGCATCACTATTTCAGTTATAACGTTATATTGCATCACTATATGACGTATAGCGTTATATACTATTACGATATAAGGTATAACTATATATTACATCATTATGTGAAGTATAACGTTATATACTATTACGTTATAACGCATAACGATATATTGCACCACTATATGACGTATAACTTTATATTGCATCACTATATGACGTATAAATATATAGACTATTACGTTATAACGTATAACGTTATGTCGCATCTCTATATGACGTATAACGTATTATTGCATCACTATATGACGTATAACCTTATATAATATTACGTTATAACGCATACCGTTATATTGCATCACTATATCACTTGCAACGTTATATTGCATCACTATATGAAGTATAACCTTATATAATATTACGTTATGACGCATAAAGTTATATTGCATCACTATATCACTTACAACGTTATATTGCATCACTATATGAAGTATAACCTTATATAATATTACGTTATAACGCATACCGTTATATTGCATCACTATATCACGTATAACGTTATGGAGTATTACGTTATAACTTATAGCGTCATATTGCATTACTATGTGACGTATAACGTTATATACTATTACTTTATAACGTATAACGATATATTGCATCACTATATCACTTACAACGTTATATTGCATCACTATATGACGTATAACGTTATATACTGTTACGTTATAACCTATAACGATATTGCGTCACTATATGATGTCTAACGTTATATACTATTACGTAATAACGTATAACGCGACATTGCATAACTATATGAGGCATAACACTATATTGCATCACTATATGACGTATAACGTCATATACTATTACGTTATACCGTATTACGTTATATTGTATCTCTATATGAAGTATAACTTTATATTGCATCTCTATATGACGTATAACGTATTATTGCATCACTATATGACGTATAACGTTTATGCTATTACGTTATAACTTATAACGTTATATTGCATCACTATATGAAGTGTAACCTTATATAATATTACGATATAACGCATAACGTTATATTGCACCACTATATGACGTATAACGTTATACAGTATTACGTTATAACGTATACCGTTATATTTCATCTGTATATGACGTATCGCATTATATTGCATCACTATATGACGTATAACGTAATATACTATTACGTTATAACGTATAACGATATATTGCATCACTCTATGACGTCTAACTTTATATTGCATCTCTGTATAACGTATAACGTTATATACTATTACGTTATAAGGTATAACCATATATTGCATCACTGTTTCACTTATAACGTTATATTGCATCACTATATGACGTTTAACGATATATACTAATACGTTATAACGTATACCGTCATATTTCATCTCTATATGACGTGTCGCTTTATATTGCATCACTATATGACGTATAACGTTACGGAGTATTACGTTATAACGTATCACGACATAATGCATTACTATGTGACGTATAACGTTATATACTATTACGTTATAACCTATAACGTTATACTGCATCACTATATGACGTATACCGTTATATACTATTACGTTATAACGTATAACGCGACATTGCATAACTATATGACGCATAACATTATATTGCATCACTATATGAAGTATAACCTTATATAATATTACGTTATAGCGCATACCGCTATATTGCATCACTATGTCACTTACAACGTTATATTGCATCACTATATGACGTATAACGTTATATAGTATTACGTTATAAGGTATAACTATATATTACATCATTATGTGAAGTATAACGTTATATATTATTAAGTTATAATGTATAACGATATATTGCACCACTATATGACGTATCACTTTATATTGCATCACTATATGACGTATAACATTATATACTGTTACGTTATAAGGTATAACTATATATTCCATCATTATTTGAAGTATAACGTTATATACTATTACGTTATAACGCATAACGTTATATTGCACCACTATATGACGTATAACTTTATATTGCATCACTATATGACGTATAAATATATAGACTATTACGTTATAACGTATAACGTTATATTGCGTCTCTAAATGACGTATAACGATGTATTGCATCACTATACTACGTATAACGTCATATACTGTTACGTTATAACGTATAACGTCATATTGCATCACTATATCAAGTATAACGTTACGGAGTATTACGTTATAACGTATAGCGACATATTGCATTACTATGTGACGTGTGACGTTATATACTATTACGTTATAGCCTATAACGCTATACTGCATCTCTATTTGACGTATAACGATATAGAATATTACGTTATAACGTATAACGAGATATTGCATAACTATATGATGTCTAACGTTTTATACTATTACGTTATAACGTATAGCGCTACATTGCATAACTATATGACGTATAACGTCATATACTGTTACGTTATAACGTATAACGTTATATTGCATCGCTATATGACGTACAACATTATATTGCATCTCTATGTGACGTATAACGTTATATTGTATCACTATATAATGTATAATGTTATGGGGCATTACGTTATAACGTATAGCGACATATTGCATTACTATGTTACGTATAACGTAATATACTATTTCGTTATAACCTATAACGTTATACTGCATAACTATATGACGTAAAACGTTATATACTAATACGTTATAAGGTATAACGATATATTGCATCACTATATCACTTACAACGTTATATTGCATCACTATATGACGTATAACGTTATATACTATTACGTTATAAGGTATAACTATATATTCCATCACTATGTGAAGTATAACGTTATATACTATTACGTTATAAGGTATAACGTGTATTGCATCACTATATCACTTATAACGTTATATTTCATCACTATATGACGCATAACGTCATGTACTATTACGTTATAACGTATAACGCTACATTGCATCACTATACGACGTATAACGTTATATTGCATCTCTATATGACGTGTAACGTATTATTGCATCACTATATGACGTATAACGTTTATACTATCACGTTATAACTTATAACGCCACATTGCATCACTATATGATGTATAACCTTATATAATATTACGTTATAACGCATTGCGTTATATTGCATCACCATATGAAGTATAACCTTATATAATATTACGTTATAACGCATAACGTTATATTGCACCACTATATCACTTATAACGTTATATTGCACCACTATATGACGTATAACTTTATATTGCATCTCTATATGACGTATAACGTCATATACTATTACGTTGTAACCTATAACGTTGTACTGCATCACTATATGACGTATAATGTTATATACTGTTATAACGTCTAACGTTATATTGCATGACTATATGACGTATGACGTTATGGAGTATTACGTTACAACGTAAAACGATATATTGCATCACTATATGACATATAACAATATATGCTATTATGTTATAAGGTATATCGTTATATTGCATCACTATATCACTTATAACGTTATATTGCACCACTATATGACGTATAACTTTATATTGCATCTCTATATGACGTATAACGTTATATACTATTACGTTATAACGTATAGCGTTATATTGCATCACTATATCACTTATAACGTTATATTGCACCACTATATGACGTATAACTTTATATTGCATCTCTATATGACGTATAACGTCATATACTATTACGTTGTAACCTATAACGTTGTACTGCATCACTATATGACGTATAACGTTATATACTATTATGTTATAAGGTATAACGTTATATTGCATCATCATGTGACGTATAACGTTTTATACTATTACGTTATAATGCATAACGTTACATTGCATCACTATATGACGTATAACGTTATATACTATTACGTTATAACGTATAGCGATATATTTCATCACTATATCGTAACTATGTGACACTATGTGACGTATAACGTTATATACTATTACGTTATTACCCATAACGTTATACTGCATCACTATATGACGTATAATGTTATATACTGTTATAACGTCTAACGTTATATTGCATGACTATATGACGTATGACGTTATGGAGTATTACGTTACAACGTAAAACGATATATTGCATCACTATATGACATATAACAATATATGCTATTATGTTATAAGGTATATCGTTATATTGCATCACTATATCACTTATAACGTTATATTGCACCACTATATGACGTATAACGTCATATACTATTACGCTATAACCTATAACGATGTACTGCATCACTATATGACGTATAACGTTCTATACTATTACGTTATAAGGTATAACGTTATATTGCATCACTATATAACTTATAACGTTATATTGCACTACTATATGACGTATAACGTCATATACTATTACGTTATAACCTATAACGTTATATTGCATCACTATATGACGCATAACGTCATATATTATTGCATTATAACTTATAACGTTATATAGTATTACGCTATAACGTATGACTACATATTGCATCACTCTATGACGAATAACGTTATATACTATTACGTTATAATGCATAACGTTATATTGCATCACTATATGCCGTATAACGTAATATACTATTACGTTATAACGGATAACGATATATTTCATCATTATGTGACGTATAACGTTATATACTATTACGTTATTACCTATAACGTTATACTGCATCACTATGTGACGAATAACGTCATATACTGTTACGTTATAACGTACATAGTTATATTGCATTACTATATGACGCATAACGTTATGGAGCGTTACGTTTTAACATATAACGATATATTGCATTACTATTTGACGTACAACGTTATGGAGTATTACGATACAACGCATAACGTTATATTGTATCACTACATGACGCATAACGTCATATACTATTACATTATAACTTATAACGTTATAGAGTATTACGCTATAACGTATGACTACATATTGCATCACTATATGACGAATTACGTCATATACTCTTACGTTATAGTGTATAACGATATATTGCATCACTATTTGACGTATAACGTTATATGCTATTACGTTGTAAGACATAACGTTATATTGCATCAATATATCACTTATAGCGTTATATTGCATCACTATATGAAGTATAACGATATATACTAGTACATTATAACGCATAACGTTATATTGCATCACTATATGAAGTATAACCTTATATACTATTACGTTATAAGGTATAACGATATATTGCATCACTATATGAAGTATAACCTTATATACTATTACATTATAAGGTATGACGATATATTGTACCACTATATGACGTTTAACGTCATATACGATTACGTTACAACCTATAACGTTGTACTGCATCACTCTATGACGTATAACGTTATATGCTATTACGTTATAAGGTATAACGTTATATTGCATCACTATATCACTTATAACGTTATATTGCACTACTATATGACGTATAACGTCATATACTATTACGTTATAACCTATAGCGTTGTACTGCATCACTATATAACGTATAACGTTATATACTATTACGTTATAAGGTATAACGATATTTTGCATCAGTATACGACGAATAACGTCATATACTCTTACGTTATAACCTATAACGTTGTACTGCATCACTATATGACGTATAACGTTATATACTATTACGTTATAAGATATAACGTTATATTGCATCACTATATGAAGTATAACGTTATATACTAGTACGTTATAGCGCATAACGTTATATTGCATAACTATATCACTTATAACGTTATATTGCATCGCTATATGACGCATAACGTCATATACTATTGCATTATAACTTATAACGTTATAGAGTATTACGCTATAACGTATGACTACATATTGCATCACTGTATGCCGAATAACGATATATACTATTACGTTATAATGCATAACGTTATATTGCGTCACTATATGTAGTATAACCGTATATACTATTACATTATAAGGTATAACGTTATATTGCATCACTATATCACTTATAACGATATATAGCATCCCTATATGACGTATATCGTTATGAACTATTACGTTATAACGCATAACGTTATATTGCATCACTATATCACTTATAACGTTATATTGCATCACTATATGACGCATAACGTCATATACTTTTACATTATAACTTATAACGTTATAGAGTATTACGCTATAACGTATGACTACATATTGCATTACTATATGACGAATAACGTCATATACTCTTACGTTATAACGTATAACGATATATTGCATGTCTATGTGACGTATAACGTTATATACTATTGCGTTATTACCTATAACGTTATACTGCATCACTATATGACGAATAACGTCATATACTGCTACGTTATAACATATATCGTTATATTGCATTACTATATGACGCATAACGTTATGGAGCATTACGTTACAACGTATAACGACATATTGCATGTCTATGTGACGTATAACGTTATATACTATTGCGTTATTACCTATAACGTTATACTGCATCACTATATGACGTATAACTTTATATACTATTACGTTATAACGTATAACGCTACATTGCATCACTATTTGACGTATAGCGTTATATACTATTACGTCTATTATGCATATCGTTATATTGCATCACTATATGACGTATAACGTTTTATACTATTACGTTATAACGGATAACGATATATTACATCACTATTTGACGTATAACGTTATATACTATTACGTTATTACCTGTAACGTTATAGTGCATCACTATATGACGTATAACGTCATATACTGTTATAACGTATAACGGTATATTGCATTACTATATGAAGCATAACGTTATGGAGCATTACGTTACAACCTATAACGTTATACTGCATCACTATATGACGTACAACGTTATATACTATTACGTTATAAGGTATAACGATATATTGCATCACTATATCACTTATAACGATATATAGCATCCCTATATGACGTATAACGTTATGAACTATTACGTTATAACGTATAGCGTTATATTGCATCACTATATGACGTATAACGTAATGGAGTATTACGTTTTAGCGTATAACGTTATATTGCATTACTATATGACGTACAACGATATGGAGTATTACGATACAACGTATAACGGTATATTGCATCACTATGTGACGTATAACGTTATATACTATTACGTTATAACGCATAACGTTATATTGCATCACTATATCACTTATAACGTTATATTGCACTACTATATGACGTATAACGTCATATACTATTACGTTATAACCTATAACGTTGTACTGCATCACGATCTGACGTATAACGTTATATACTATTACGTTATAACGTATAACGTTATACAGCATCACTATATGACGTATAACGTTATATACTATTACGTTATAAGGTGTAACGTTTTATTGCATCACTATATCTCTTATAACGTTATATTGTATCACTATATGAAGTATAACGTTATATACTAGTACCTTATAACGCATAACGTTATATTGCATCACTACATGACGCATAACGTCATATACTATTACATTATAACTTATAATGTTATAGAGTATTACGCTATAACGTATGTCGACATATTGCATCACTATATGACGTATACCGTTATATACTATTACGTTATGACGGATAACGATATATTTCATCACTATGTGACGTATAACGTTATATACTATTACGTTATAACCTATAACGTTGTACTGCATCACTATATGACGTATAACGTTATATGCTATTACGTTATAAGGTATAACGTTATATTGCATCACTATATCACTTATAACGTTATATTGTACTACTATATGACGTATAACGTAATATACTATTACGTTATTACCTATAACGTTATACTGCATCACTATATGACGTATAACGTTATATACTATTACGTTACAAGGTATAACGTTATATTGCATCACTATATCACTTATATCGTTATATTGCACTACTATATGACGTATAACGTCATATACTATTACGTTATAACCTATAACGTTGTACTGCATCACTATATGACGTATAACGTTATATACTATTACGTTATAAGGTATAACGCTATATTGCATCACTATATCACCTATAACGTTATATTGCATCACTATATGAAGTATAACGTTATATACTATTACGTTATAAGGCATAACTTTATATTGCACTACTATATGACGTATAACGTTATATACTATTACGTTATAACCTATAACATTGTACTGCATCACTATATGAAGTACTACCTTATATACTATTACATTATAAGGTATAACGATATATTGCATCACTATATGACGTATAACGTTATATACTATTACGTTATAACCTATAACGATATATTGCATCACTATATGACGTATAACGTTATACACTATTACGTTATAAGGTATAACGCTATATTGCATCACTATATCACTTATAACGATATACTGCATCACTATGTGACGTATAACGTTATATACTATAACGTTATAAGGCATAACGATATATTGCATCACTATATCACCTACAACGTTATATTGCATCGCTATATGACGTATAACGTTATATACTATTACGTTATTACCTATAACGTTATACTGCACCACTATATGACGTATAACGTCATATACTATTACGTTATAACCTATAACGTTGTACTGCATCACTATATGACGTATAACGTTATATACTATTACGTTATAAGCTATAACGTTATATTGCATCACTATATCACTTATAACGTTATATTGCACTACTATATGACGTGTAACGTCATATACTAGTACGTTATAACCTATAACGTTGTACTGCATCACTATATGAAGTACTACCTTATATACTATTACATTATAAGGTATAACGATATATTGCATCACTATATGACGTATAACGTTATATACTATTACGTTATAACGTATAACGATATATTGCATCACTATATGACGTATAACGTTATACACTATTACGTTATAAGGTATAACGCTATATTGCATCACTATATCACTTATAACGATATACTGCATCACTATGTGACGTATAACGTTATATACTATAACGTTATAAGGCATAACGATATATTGCATCACTATATCACCTACAACGTTATATTGCATCGCTATATGACGTATAACGTTATATACTATTACGATATAATGTATAACTATATATTCCATCAGTATGTGAAGAATAACGTTATATACCGTTACGTTATAACGCATAACTTATATTGCACCACTATATGTCTTATAACGATATATTGCATCACTATACAACGTATAACGTCATATACTGTTACGTTATAACGTATAACGTTATATTGCATCACTATATCACGTATAACGTTATATACTGTTACGTTATAACCTATAACGATATATTGCGTCACTATATGATGTTTAACGTTATATACTATTACGTTATAACGTATAACGCGACATTGCATAACTATATGACGCATAACATTATATTGCATCACTATATGACGTATAACGTCATATACTGTTACGTTATAACGTATAACGTCATATTGCATCTCTATATGAGGTATAACTTTATATTGCATCTGTATATGCCGAATAACGTATTATTGCATCACAATATGACGTATAACGTTTATACTATTACGTTATAACTTATAACGTTATATTGTATCACTATATGAAATATAACCTTATATAATATTACGTTATAACGCATAACGTTATATTGCAACACTATATGACTTATAACTTTATATTGCAAAACTGTATGACGTATAACGTTATACACTATTACGTTATAACGTATACCGTTCTATTTCATCTCTATATGACGTATCGCATTATATCGCATCACTATATGACGTATAACGTTATATACTATTACGTTATAACGTATAACGATATATTGCATCAGTATATGACGTATAACTTTATATTGCATCTCTGTATGACGTATAACGTTATATACTATTACGTTATAACGTATAGCGTTATATTGTATCACCATGTATCGTATAATGTTATGGAGCATTACGTTATAACGTGTAGCGACATATTGCATTACTATGTGACGTATAACGTTATATACTATTACGTTATACCCTATAACGTTATACTGCATAACTATATGACGTATAACGTTATATACTATTACGTTATAAGGTATAACGATATATTGCATCACTATATCACTTACAACGTTATATTGCATCGCTATATGACGTATAACGTTTGTACTATTACGTTATAACGTATAACGCGACATTGCATAACTATATGACGCATAACATTATATTGCATCACTATATGACGTATATCGTCATATGCTATTACGTTATAACGTATAACGTTATATTGCATCACTATATCACGTACAACGTTAGGGAGTATTACGATATAACCTATAACATTATACTGCATAACTATATGACGTATAACGTTATATACTATTACGTTATAAGATATAACGATATATTGCATCACTATATCACTTACAACGTTATATTGCATCACTATATGACGCATAACATTATATTGCATCACTATATTTAGTATAACCTTATATAATATTACGTTATAACGCATAACGTTATATTGCACATGTATATGACTTATAACTTTATATTGCACCACTATATGACGTATAACGTTATACACTATTACGTTATAACGTATACCGTTATATTTCATCTCTATATGTCGTATCGCATTATATTGCATCACTATATGACGTATAACGTCATATACTATTACGTTATAACGTATAACGTTATATTGCATCACTATATCACGTATAACCTTATGGATTATTACGTTATAACGTATAGCGTCATATTGCATTACTATGTGACGTATAACGTTATATACTATTACTTTATAACGTATAACGATATATTGCATCACTATATGACGTATAATGTTATATACTGTTACGTTATAACGTATAACGATATATTGCATCACTATTTCACTTGTAACGTTATATTGCATGACTATATGACGTATAACGTTATATACTATTACGTTATAACGTATAACGATATATTGCACCACTATATGACGTATAACGATATATTCCATCACTATGTGAAGTATAACGATATAGACTATTACGTTATTACGTATAACGTTATATTGCATCTCTATATGACGTATAATGTTATACACTATTACGTTATAACGTATACCGTTATATTTCATCTCTATATGTCGTATCGCATTATATTGCATCACTATATGACGTATAACGTCATATACTATTACGTTATAACGTATAACGTTATATTGCATCACTATATCACGTATAACGTTATGGATTATTACGTTATAACGTATAGCGACATATTGCATTACTATGTGACGTATAACGTTATATACTGTTACGTTATACCGTATAATGTTATATTGCATCTCTATATGACGTATAACGTTATATTGCATCACTATGTGGCGTATAACGTCATATACTATTACGTTATAACGTATAACGTTGTACTGCATCTCTATTTGATGTATAACGATATAGAATATTACGTTATAACGTATAACATTATATTGCATCTCTATATGACGTATAACGTTATATACTATTACGTTACAACTTATAATGTTATATTGCACCTCTATATGACGTATAACGTTATATTGCATCACTATATGACGTATATCGTTATATACTATTACGTTATAACGGATAACGATATATTTCATCACTATGTGACGTATAACTTTATATACTATTACGTTATATTGCATAACGTTATATTGCATCACTATATGACGAATAACTTTATATACTATTACGTTATAACGGATAACGATATATTTCATCACTATGTGACGTATAACGTTATATACTATTACGTTATTACCTATAACGATATATTGCATCACTATATGACGTATAACGTTGTCACGTCCCGCGTTCCGCACGTGACGCCACGAACCAATAACTTATGAATAATTAAACAGGACCAATAATAATAAATTAACTAATAACTAACCAATCAAAATAAAAAGAATTATACGACAGACAATCAAAATGAAATAAATGAATCAATAAGAAGAAACACTACAACCAATCAGCAATGACATATAAAATACAAACAAAATGAAATAATTAAATGAACCAATAAATAAAACAAGCCGCGATTCAAATGTGTGAGATTTCTCTGCGAAAACACATGTATATACACGCATGTGTATGCCTATCTGTGTGTGTGACCTACTTCGTGAATCTGAATAATTGGTAATCCAATAAAATATAAAAGAAATAAAATATACTACACTACATCAGCATTCTAATAAAAGTGAAAATTGTATACAAGATTACTCTGCGACACACGCATATATAGATATACACATGCGTACGCGTATCTTTGGGAAAAATTCATAATATATATATATATATATATATATATATATATATATATATATATATATATATATATATGTATGTATACGTTATTAAACCATTAAAACGCAAAGAAATAAATATATAGATTTACATTTCTACGAACCTAGAGAATTATATACGAAATCCACATTATGGAATATTCAACCAATTAACGATCCGCGAATCAATGAGAATAACAATACGCGCACATATACATATGCATATATATATTTTACATAATGGAAAATTACATTGTGAAATGTATATATATATATACACATATTATTATATCGAACAACTACTCATCTAATATACAAAACCACCTTGTAAAAATTACATTACTGAACATTCAACAAAACCAACTGAAGATTCAATATAATAATATATAATAATATAATAATATACATATATACATAGATATGTGAAATAGCGTTGTATATAACCAGAAACAATACAAATGTCACACGACTTCTTCAACAACTTCGACTCTTCGTTCCTGCCGACAACACCTCACACGATGACTGCGTCTTCTAGGGCCACTTACGGATTCTTTACAATTCTTCTTCTTCTTGCACTGAAATATCATATGCAGTGAATAAAATACGAAAGAAGCAGGATGAACTAAATAAAAGAAATCATAACAAGATACACACCGAGACAGTCCGCATGGGAAACTCTGACAAAGATACCTCCGTTTCTATCATTAAACGCATAATAATCAAGATACACAAACCTCATTTGGAAGTCGACACCACTCACAGCGTGCCAATGCAAGGGAGGAAAGCGAATGAAATTGTATTTCGTGAAGACGTTTCACCACTTTCCATACATCAGAAACTGGAGCTACACAACTAATAACCTAATAACAAGAAAGTAATATAAAATATACACGATTTAATATATAGCAAATATGGACATATAAATCTACAAGGAGCAAAATATATCTCATATTGTCAAATAAAACCAAATTGTCAAAAGATCATCAGGACACGACGCCAACGAGGGTGCCACTGTGCCTATTTGGATGGAAAACCGCCACTTCAGCATCATCTCTCGCACATATTCACACACGCACGTCGATCACGTCATCTCGTACCATTCACATATCTTCTTCCTCTTGCGCTAAAACAAATTCACAAGTTTAAGGAAACAAACAACATGCGAAACGAGACAGAATACTAAAAACACACTCACACGGTTCGCACAGGCGCGGACGCTTTTGTGTCCATGACTCAACATAACCTGTAATCATCAAACTCCACGTCTTCTCATGAAAACTCTAAAAACCTGCAGCATTGCGATTCCCACCGGAACGAACTGTCACGTGACTGTCATCCCATTGGGGATGTCATTATAAAAAGCGTAGCGACACAATTCAAATCGGAGTAATCGTTACCAGTTGAATAAAAGAGTAAGAGAGTAATTGTTAGCGGTTCGGGAGTATTTAGCGAAAAATAAAGAAGAGTCAGATTAATTGTTAGCGTTAGCGTTAGCGATTAATTGT
The DNA here is from genome assembly GCF_024516045.1 of Bombus affinis. NCBI lineage: Eukaryota > Metazoa > Arthropoda > Insecta > Hymenoptera > Apidae > Bombus > Bombus affinis. The sequence goes on along the minus strand of NW_026109036.1, from coordinate 67,749 downwards.
TAGTGGTTCAGTTAGAACAATCAGAGTAATTGTGAAAAGAGAGTAACTGCCATTAGTTGGTTCAGTTAGAATATAGTCAGAGAAATTGATAGCGTTCGGGAGAATTTAACGAAATTAAAGAAGAGTAATTCAGTTAGAATAAAGAAATAGGATAGGGCAATTGTGATTAGTTGGTTCAGGAGAATTTAGCGAAAATAAGGAGTGTAATTGTTAGTCGTTCAATTGAATTTGAGTGAGTCTGGTATCAGTTCGTTCAGTTGATTTAATTAGAATTTAAGTTAGGATTAGAGAATAATTGTTCGTTCCAGTCCGAGTTTAAGAATTACGAGATATAAATGTTATTAGTCAGTTTGAATTATAAAATAATTGTTATTAGTCAGTTAGAATTAAAACAATAGTTGGCTCAAGTTTTTGTGTTAGAATTTCGAATTGTTAAACATGTCCGGACACACTGTTGTTTACACTGTTCAAATTAAATAAAGATTAAAACGAAAAATTATAGAAGTGTCGATCTTTGTAAAACCGGAATCACCCCAGCGGCCTGCCGTTCATCAGCGGAGGCCAACGTCAGGTGAGTCAACTTTAATTATTATTAATAATTAATAATTAAAATAATAAATAATACCAATGATGAGTATAATTCGTCATTAATTCCGCCTGTAATAATTATTTATAATATAATTGTTTATTCCAAACAATCCTCTCCCGTGCTAGTATTCCTGCGCATAGCAGGTTAGCCGAAACGTGGAGATTGTTGACCAGTGGCATAAACTCCAATCAACGCTACATAATCTAACAAGAAATATCTAATTGAAACAGTCCTTAGACTGTTTCTGGTGGCAGCGACTACTACATTGTTTAAAATTTCAAAATTTGGATTGCGAAACGTAACAGTATCACTATATAACGTATAATGTTATGGAGCATTACGTTATAACGTATAGCGACATATTGCATTACGATGCGACGTATAACATAATATACTATTACGTTATAACCTATAACGTTATACTGCATAACTATATGACGCATAACGTTATATACTATTACGTTATAAGGTATAACGATATATTGCAACACTATATCACTTACAACGTTATGTACCATCACTATATGACGTATAACGTTATATACTATTACGTTATAAGGTATAACTATATATTCCATCACTATGTGAAGTATAACGTTATATACCATTACGTTATAACGCATAACGATATATTGCACCATTATATGGCGTATAACGTTATATTGCATCTCTATATGACGTGTAACGTATTATTGCATCACTATATGACGTATACAGTTATATACTATTACGTTATAACGCATAACGTTATATTGCATCACTATATCACGTATAAAGTTATGCAGTATTACGTTATAACGTATAGCGACATATTGCATTACTATTTGACGTATAACGTTATATACTATTACGTTATAACCTATAACGTTATACTGCATCACTATATAACGTATAACGTATTATTGACTCACTATATGACGTATAACGTTGATACTACTACGTTATAACTTATAACGTTATATTGCATCACTATATGAAGTATAACCTTATATATTATTACGTTATAACGCATAACGTTATATTGCATCACTATATCACTTACAACGTTATATTGCATCACTACATGACGTATAACGTCATATACTGTTACGTTATAACGTGTACCGTCATATTTCATCTCTATATGACGTATCGCTTTATATTGCATCACTATATGACGTATAACGTTATATACTATTACGTTATAACGTATAACGATATATTGCATCACTATATGATGTCTCACGTTATATACTATTACGTTATAACGTATAACGATACATTGCATAACTATATGACGCATAACATTGTATTGAATCACTATATGACGTATAACGTCATATACTATTACGTTATAAAGAATAACGCTATATTGCATCACTATATGACGTATAACTTTATATTGCATCTCTGTATGACGTATAACGTTATATACTATTACGTTATAAGGTATAACGATATATTGCATCACTATTTCACTTATAACGTTTTATTGCATCACTATATGACGTATAGCGTTATATACTATTACGTTATAAGGTATAACTATATATTACATCATTATGTGAAGTATAACGTTATATACTATTACGTTATAACGCATAACGATATATTGCACAACTATGTGACGTATAACTTTATATTGCATCACTATATGACGTATAAATATATAGACTATTACGTTATAACGTATAACGTTATATTGCATCTCTTTATGACGTATAACGTATTATTGCATCACTATATGACGTATAACCTTATATAATATTACGTTATAACGCATACCGTTATATTGCATCACTATATCACGTATAACGTTATGGAGTATTACGTTATAACTTATAGCGTCATATTGCATTACTATGTGACGTATAACGTTATATACTATTACTTTATAACGTATAACGATATATTGCATCTCTATATGACGTGTAACGTTATATACTATTACGTTATAGCGTATAACGATATATTGCTCCACTATATGACGTATCACTTTATATTGCATCACTATATGACGTATAACGTTATATACTGTTACGTTATAACGTATAACGATACATTGCATCACTATATGACGTATCACTTTATATTGCATCACTATATGACGTATCACTTTATATTGCATCACCATATGACGTATAATGTTATATACTGTTACGTTGTAACGTATAACGATATATTGCATCACTATATGATGTCCAACGTTTTATACTATTACGTTATTAAGTATAACGCTACATTGCATAACTATATGACGCATAACATTATATTGCATCACTATATGACGTATAACGTCATATACTAATACGTTATAAGGTATAACGATATACTGCACCACTATATCACTTACAACGTTATATACCATCACTATATGACGTATAACGTTATATACTATTACGTTATAAGGTATAACCATATATTCCATCACTATGTGAAGTATAACGTTATATACCATTACGTTATAACGCATAACGATATATTGCACCATTATATGGCGTATAACGTTATATACTATTACGTTATAACGTATAACGTTATATTGCATCTCTATATGACGTGTAACGTATTATTGCATCACTATATGACGTATACAGTTATATACTATTACGTTATAACGCATAACGATATATTGCACCATTATATGGCGTATAACCTTATATAATATAACGTTATAACGCATAACGTTATATTGCATCTCTATATCATTTACAACGTTATATTGCATCACTATATCACGTATAACGTTATGGAGTATTACGTTATAACGTATAGCGTCAAATTGCATTACAATGTGACGTATAATGTTATATACCATTACGATATAACGTATAACGATATATTGCATCACTATATGATATCTAACGTTATATAATATTAAGTTATAATATATAACGATATATTGCACCACTATATGACGTATAACGATATATTCCATCACTATGTGAAGTATAACGATATAGACTATTACGTTACAACGTATAACGTTATATTGCATCTCTATATGACCTATAACGTTATATACCATTACGTTATAACGTATAACGTTATATTGTATCACTATATAACGTATAATGTTATGAAGCATTACGTTATAACGTATAACGATATATTGCACCACTATATGACGTATAACGATATATTCCATCACTATGTGAAGTATAGCGATATAGACTATTACGTTATAACGTATAACGTTATATTGCATCTCTATATCACGTATAACGTTATATACCATTACGTTATAACGTATAACGTTATATTGCATCTCTATATGACGTATAACCTTACATTGCATCTCTATATGCCGTATAACGTATTATTGCATAACTGTATGACGTATAACGTTTATACTATTACGTTATAACTTATAACGTTATATTGCATCACTATATGAAATATAACCTTATATAATATTACGTTATAACGCAGAACGTTATATTGCACCACTGTATGACGTATAACGTTATACAATATTACGTTATAACGTATACCGTTATATTTCATCTCTATATGACGTATAACTTTATATTGCATCTCTGTATGACGTATAACGTTATATACCAATACGTTAAAACGTATAGCGTTATATTGTATCACTATATAACGAATTATGTTATGGAGCATTACGTTATAACGTGTAGCGACATATTGCATTACCATGTGACGTATAACGTTATACACTATTACGTTATACCCTATAACGTTATACTGCATAACTATATGACGTATAACGTTATATACTATTACGTTATAAGGTATAACGATATATTGCATCACTATATCACTTACAACGTTATATTGCATCACTATTTGACGTATAACGATATAGAATATTACGTTATAACGTATAACATTATATTGCATATCTATATGTCCTATAACGTATTATTGCATCACTATATGACGTATAACGTTTATACTATTACGTTATAACGTAGAACGCGACATTGCATAACTATATGACGCATAACATTATATTGCATCACTATATGACGTATAACGTCATATACTATTACGTTATAACGTATAACGTTATATTGCATCACTATATGACGTATAACGTTATATACTGTTACGTTATAACCTATAACGATATATTGCGTCACTATATGATGTTTAACGTTATATACTATTACGTTATAACGTATAACGCGACATTGCATAACTATATGACGCATAACATTATATTGCATCACTATATGACGTATAACGTCATATACTGTTACGTTATGACGTATAACGTTATATTGCATCTCTATATGAGGTATAACTTTATATTGCATCTCTATATGCCGAATAACGTATTATTGCATCACTATATGACGTATAACGTTTATACTATTACGTTATAACTTATAACGTTATATTGTATCACTATATGAAATATAACCTTATATAATATTACGTTATAACGCATAACGTTATACTGCAACACTATATGACTTATAACTTTATATTGCAAAACTGTATGACGTATAACGTTATACACTATTACGTTATAACGTATACCGTTCTATTTCATCTCTATATGACGTATCGCATTATATCGCATCACTATATGACGTATAACGTTATATACTATTACGTTATAACGTATAACGATATATTGCATCACTATATGACGTATAACTTTATATTGCATCTCTGTATGACGTATAACGTTATATACCATTACGTTATAACGTATAGCGTTATATTGTATCACTATGTATCGTATAATGTTATGGAGCATTACGTTATAACGTGTAGCGACATATTGCATTACTATGTGACGTATAACGTTATATACTATTACGTTATACCCTATAACGTTATACTGCATAACTATATGAAGTATAACGTTATATACTATTACGTTATAAGGTATAACGATATATTGCATCACTATATCACTTACAACGTTATATTGCATCGCTATATGACGTATAACGTTTGTACTATTACGTTATGACGTATAACGCGACATTGCATAACTATATGACGCATAACATTATATTGCATCACTATATGACGTATATCGTCATATACTATTACGTTATAACGTATAACGTTATACTGCATGACTATATGACGTATAACGTTATATACTCTTACGTTATAAGGTATAATGATATATTGCATGACTATATCACTTACAAGGTTATATTGCATCACTATATGACGAATAACGTCATATACTGCTACGTTATAATGTATAACATTATATTTCATCACTATATCACGTATAACGTTTTGGAGTATTACGTTATAACGTATAGCGGCATATTGCATTGCTATGTGACGTATAACGTTATATACTGTTACGTTATACCGTATAATGTTATATTGCATCTCTATATGACGTATAACGTTATATTGCATCACTATGTGACGTATAACGTCATATACTATTACGTTATAACGTATAACGTTGTACTGCATCTCTATTTGATGTATAACGATATAGAATATTACGTTATAACGTATAACATTATATTGCATCTCTATATGACGTATAACGTTATATACTATTACGTTATAACTTATAACGTTATATTGCACCTCTATATGACGTATAACGTTATATTGCATCACTATATGACGTATATCGTTATATACTATTACGTTATAACGGATAACGATATATTTCATCACTATGTGACGTATAACTTTATATACTATTACGTTAAATTGCATAACGTTATATTGCATCACTATATGACGTATAACGTTATATACTATTACGTTATAACGGATAACGATATATTTCATCATTATGTGACGTATAACGTTTTATACTATTACGTTAATACCTATAACGATATATTGCATCACTATATGACGTATAACGTTGTCACGTCCCGCGTTCCGCACGTGACGCCACGAACCAATAACTTATGAATAATTAAACAGGACCAATAATAATAAATTAACTAATAACTAACCAATCAAAATAAAAAGAATTATACGACAGACAATCAAAATGAAATAAATGAATCAATAAGAAGAAACACTACAACCAATCAGCAATGACATATAAAATACAAACAAAATGAAATAATTAAATGAACCAATAAATAAAACAAGCCGCGATTCAAATGTGTGAGATTTCTCTGCGAAAACACATGTATATACACGCATGTGTATGCCTATCTGTGTGTGTGACCTACTTCGTGAATCTGAATAATTGGTAATCCAATAAAATATAAAAGAAATAAAATATACTACACTACATCAGCATTCTAATAAAAGTGAAAATTGTATACAAGATTACTCTGCGACACACGCATATATAGATATACACATGCGTACGCGTATCTTTGGGAAAAATTCATAATATATATATATGTATGTATACGTTATTAAACCATTAAAACGCAAAGAAATAAATATATAGATTTACATTTCTACGAACCTAGAGAATTATATACGAAATCCACATTATGGAATATTCAACCAATTAACGATCCGCGAAACAATGAGAATAACAATACGCGCACATATACATATGCATATATATATTTTACATAATGGAAAATTACATTGTGAAATGTATATATATATATACACATATTATTATATCGAACAACTACTCATCTAATATACAAAACCACCTTGTAAAAATTACATTACTGAACATTCAACAAAACCAACTGAAGATTCAATATAATAATATATAATAATATAATAATATACATATATACATAGATATGTGAAATAGCGTTGTATATAACCAGAAACAATACAAATGTCACACGACTTCTTCAACAACTTCGACTCTTCGTTCCTGCCGACAACACCTCACACGATGACTGCGTCTTCTAGGGCCACTTACGGATTCTTTACAATTCTTCTTCTTCTTGCACTGAAATATCATATGCAGTGAATAAAATACGAAAGAAGCAGGATGAACTAAATAAAAGAAATCATAACAAGATACACACCGAGACAGTCCGCATGGGAAACTCTGACAAAGATACCTCCGTATCTATCATTAAACGCATAATAATCAAGATACACAAACCTCATTTGGAAGTCGACACCACTCACAGCGTGCCAATGCAAGGGAGGAAAGCGAATGAAATTGTATTTCGTGAAGACGTTTCACCACTTTCCATAGATCAGAAACTGGAGCTACACAACTAATAACCTAATAACAAGAAAGTAATATAAAATATACACGATTTAATATATAGCAAATATGGACATATAAATCTACAAGGAGCAAAATATATCTCATATTGTCAAATAAAACCAAATTGTCAAAAGATCATCAGGACACGACGCCAACGAGGGTGCCACTGTGCCTATTTGGATGGAAAACCGCCACTTCAGCATCATCTCTCGCACATATTCACACACGCACGTCGATCACGTCATCTCGTACCATTCACATATCTTCTTCCTCTTGCGCTAAAACAAATTCACAAGTTTAAGGAAACAAACAACATGCGAAACGAGACAGAATACTAAAAACACACTCACACGGTTCGCACAGGCGCGGACGCTTTTGTGTCCATGACTCAACATAACCTGTAATCATCAAACTCCACGTCTTCTCATGAAAACTCTAAAAACCTGCAGCATTGCGATTCCCACCGGAACGAACTGTCACGTGACTGTCATCCCATTGGGGATGTCATTATAAAAAGCGTAGCGACACAATTCAAATCGGAGTAATCGTTACCAGTTGAATAAAAGAGTAAGAGAGTAATTGTTAGCGGTTCGGGAGTATTTAGCGAAAAATAAAGAAGAGTCAGATTAATTGTTAGCGTTAGCGTTAGCGATTAATTGTTAGTGGTTCAGTTAGAACAATCAGAGTAATTGTGAAAAGAGAGTAACTGCCATTAGTTGGTTCAGTTAGAATATAGTCAGAGAAATTGATAGCGTTCGGGAGAATTTAACGAAATTAAAGAAGAGTAATTCAGTTAGAATAAAGAAATAGGATAGGGCAATTGTGATTAGTTGGTTCAGGAGAATTTAGCGAAAATAAGGAGTGTAATTGTTAGTCGTTCAATTGAATTTGAGTGAGTCTGGTATCAGTTCGTTCAGTTGATTTAATTAGAATTTAAGTTAGGATTAGAGAATAATTGTTCGTTCCAGTCCGAGTTTAAGAATTACGAGATATAAATGTTATTAGTCAGTTCGAATTATAAAATAATTGTTATTAGTCAGTTAGAATTAAAACAATAGTTGGCTCAAGTTTTTGTGTTAGAATTTCGAATTGTTAAACATGTCCGGACACACTGTTGTTTACACTGTTCAAATTAAATAAAGATTAAAACGAAAAATTATAGAAGTGTCGATCTTTGTAAAACCGGAATCATCCCAGCGGCCTGCCGTTCATCAGCGGAGGCCAACGTCAGGTGAGTCAACTTTAATTATTATTAATAATTAATAATTAAAATAATAAATAATACCAATGATGAGTATAATTCGTCATTAATTCCGCCTGTAATAATTATTTATAATATAATTGTTTATTCCAAACAATCCTCTCCCGTGCTAGTATTCCTGCGCATAGCAGGTTAGCCGAAACGTGGAGATTGTTGACCAGTGGCATAAACTCCAATCAACGTTACATAATCTAACAAGAAATATCTAATTGAAACAGTCCTTAGACTGTTTCTGGTGGCAGCGACTACTACATTGTTTAAAATTTCAAAATTTGGATTACGAAACGTAACAGTATCACTACATAACGTATAATGTTATGGAGCATTACGTTATAACGTATAGCGACATATTGCATTACGATGCGACGTATAACATAATATACTATTACGTTATAACCTATAACGTTATACTGCATCACTATATGACGTATAACGTTATATACTATTACGTTATAAGATATAACGTTATATTGCATCACTATATCACTTATAACGTTATATTGCACTACTATATGTCGTATAACGTCATATACTATTACGTTATAACCTATAGCGTTGTACTGCATCACTATATAACGTATAACGTTATATACTATTACGTTATAAGGTATAACGATATTTTGCATCACTATTCTACGTATAACGTATACGTAGTATACTGTTACGTTATAACATTTAACGTTATATTGCATCACTATATCACGTATAACGTTACGGAGTATTACGTTATAACGTATAACGACATAATGCATTACTATGTGACGTGTGACGTTATATGATATTACGTTATAACCTATAACGTTATACAGCATCACTATATGACGTACAACGTTATAAACTATTACATTATAACGTATAACTTTATATTGCACCACTATATGACTTATAACTTTATATTGCATCACTATATGACGTATAACGTTATATACTATTACGTTAAAGCTTATACCGTTATATTTCATCTCTATATGACGTATCGCTTTATGTTGCATCACTATATAACGTATAACGTTATATACTATTACGTCATAACCTATAACGTTATACTGCATCACTATATGACATATAACGTTATATACTATTACGTTATAAGGTATAACGATGTATTGCATCACTATATCACTTATAACGTTATATTTCATCACTATATGACGCATAACGTCATGTACTATTACGTTATAACGTATAACGCTACATTGCATCACTATATGACGTATAACGTTATATTGCATCTCTATATGACGTGTAACGTATTATTGCATCACTATATGACGTATAACGTTTATACTATCACGTTATAACTTATAACGCCACATTGCATCACTATATGATGTATAACTTTATATAATATTACGTTATAACGCATTGCGTTATATTGCATCACCATATGAAGTATAACCTTATATACTATTACGTTATAAGGTATAACGATATATTGCATCACTATATGAAGTATAACCTTATATACTATTACATTATAAGGTATGACGATATATTGTACCACTATATGACGTTTAACGTCATATACGATTACGTTATAACCTATAACGTTGTACTGCATCACTCTATGACGTATAACGTTATATGCTATTACGTTATAAGGTATAACGTTATATTGCATCACTATATCACTTATAACGTTATATTGCATCACCATATGAAGTATAACCTTATATACCATTACGTTATAAGGTATAACGATATATTGCATCACTATATGAAGTATAACCTTATATACTATTACATTATAAGGTATGACGATATATTGTACCACTATATGACGTTTAACGTCATATACGATTACGTTATAACCTATAACGTTGTACTGCATCACTCTATGACGTACAACGTTATATACTATTACATTATAACGCATAACGTTATATTGCATCACTATATCACTTATAACGTTATATTGCATCACTATATGAAGTATAACGTTATATTCTAGTACGCTATAACGCATAACGTTATATTGTATCACTACATGACGCATAACGTCATATACTATTACATTATAACTTATAACGTTATAGAGTATTACGCTACAACGTATGACTACATATTGCATCACTATATGACGAATTACGTCATATACTGTTACGTTATAATGTATAACGATATATTGCATCACTATTTGACGTATAACGTTATATGCTATTACGTTGTAAGACATAACGTTGTATTGCATCAATATATCACTTATAGCGTTATATTGCATCACTATATGAAGTATAACGTTATATACTAGTACGTTATAACGCACAACGTTATATTGCATCACTATATGAAGTATAACCTTATATACTATTACGTTATAAGGTATAACGATATATTGCATCACTATATGAAGTATAACCTTATATACTATTACATTATAAGGTATGACGATATATTGTACCACTATATGACGTTTAACGTCATATACGATTACGTTATAACCTATAACGTTGTACTGCATCACTCTATGACGTATAACGTTATATGCTATTCCGTTATAAGGTATAACGTTATATTGCATCACTATATCACTTATAACGTTATATTGCATCACTATATGAAAATATAACGTTATATTCTAGTACGTTATAACGCATAACGATATATTGCATCACTACATGACGCATAACGTCATATACTATTACATAATAACTTATAACGTTATAGAGTATTACGCTATAACGTATGACTACATATTGCATCACTATATGACGAATAACGTCATATACTGTTACGTTATAACGTATAACGATATATTGCATCACTATCTTCTCGTATAATGTTATATACTATTACGTTATAATGCATAACGTTATATTGCATCACCATATGCCGTATAACGTTATATACTATTATGTTATAACGGATAACGATATATTCCATCACTATGTGACGTATTACGTTATATAATATTACGTTATAACCTATAACGTTATACTGCATCACTATATGACGTATAACGTTATATACTGTTATAACGTATAACGTTATATTGTATTACTATATGTCGTATCTCGTTCTGGATTATTACGTTACAACCTATAACGTTATACTGCGTCACTGTATGACGTATAACGTCATATACTATTACGTTATAACCTATAACGTTGTACTGCATCACTATATGACGTATAACGTTATATACTATTACGTTATAAGATATAACGTTATATTGCATCACTATATCACTTATAACGTTATATTGCACTACTATATGTCGTATAACGTCATATACTATTACGTTATAACCTATAGCGTTGTACTGCATCACTATATAACGTATAACGTTATATACTATTACGTTATAAGGTATAACGATATTTTGCATCAGTATACGACGAATAACGTCATATACTCTTACGTTATAACGTATAACGTTATATTGCATCACTATATGACGTATAACATTATATACTATTACGTTATAACGTATAACGATATATTGCATCACTATATGACGATATTCATAATATTATACTATCATAATATTATATTATGTTATAAGATATAACGTTGTACTGCATCACTATATCACTTATAACGTTATATAGCATCCCTATATGACGTATAACGTTATGAACTACTACGTTATAACGTATAGCGTTATAGAGTATTTCCTTATATCGTATAACGATTTATACTATTACGTTATAACGCATAACGCTATATTGCATCACTATATCACTTATAACGTTATATTGCATCACTACATCACTTATAACGTTATATAGCAGCCCTATATGACGTATAACGTTATATACTATTACGTTATAAGGCATAACGTTATATTGCATCACTATATCACTTATAACGTTATATTGCATCACTATATGACGAATAACGTCATATACTATTACGTTATAACGTATAACGTTATATTGCATTACTATATGACGTACAACGTTATGGAGTATTGCGATACAACGTATAACGATATATTACATCACTATGTGACGTATAACGTTATATACTATTGCGTTATAACATATAACGTTATACTGCATCACTATATGTCGTATAACGTCATATACTGTTATAACGTATAACGTTATATTGCATTACTATATGACGTATATCGTTCTGGATTATTACGTTACAACCTATAACGTTATACTGCGTCACTATATGACGTACAACGTTATATACTATTACGTTATAAGGTATAACGATATATTGCATCACTATATGAAGTATAACCTTATATACTATTACGTTATAATGTATAACGATATATTGCATCACTATATGAAGTATAACCTTATATACTATTACGTTATAACCTATAACGTTGTACTGCATCACTATATGACGTATAACGTTATATACTATTACGTTATAAGATATAACGTTATATTGCATCACTATATGACGCATAACGTCAAATACTTTTACATTATAACTTATAACGTTATAGAGTATTACGCTATAACGTATGACTACATATTGCATTACTATATGACGAATAACGTCATATACTGTTACGTTATAACGTATAACGATATATTGCATGTCTATGTGAAGTATAACGTTATATACTATTGCGTTATTACCTATAACGTTATACTGCATCACTATATGACGAATAACGTCATATACTGTTACGTTATAACATATATCGTTATATTGCATTACTATATGACGCATAACGTTATGGAGCATTACGTTACAAAGTATAACGACATATTGCATGTCTATGTGACGCATAACGTTATATACTATTGCGTTATTACCTATAACGTTATACTGCATCACTATATGACGTATAACTTTATATACTATTACGTTATAACGTATAACGCTATATTGCATCACTATTTGACGTATAGCGTTATATACTATTACGTCTATTATGCATATCGTTATATTGCATCACTATATGACGTATAACGTTTTATACTATTACGTTATAACGGATAACGATATATTACATCACTATTTGACGTATAACGTTATATACTATTACGTTATTACCTGTAACGTTATAGTGCATCACTATATGACGTATAACGTCATATACTGTTATAACGTATAACGGTATATTGCATTACTATATGAAGCATAACGTTATGGAGCATTACGTTACAACCTATAACGTTATACTGCATCACTATATGACGTACAACGTTATATACTATTACGTTATAAGGTATAACGATATATTGCATCACTATATCACTTATAACGATATATAGCATCCGTATATGACGTATGACGTTATGAACTATTACGTTATAACGTATAGCGTTATATTGCATCACTATATGACGCATAACGAAATATACTATTGCATTATAACTTATAACGTTATAGAGTATTACGCTATAACGTATGACTACATATTGCATCACTGTATGACGAATAACGTTATATACTATTACGTTATAATGCATAACGTTATATTGCATCACTATATGAAGTATAACCTTATATACTATTACATTATAAGGTATAACGTTATATTGCATCACTATATCACTTATAACGATATATAGCATCCCTATATGACGTATAACGTTATGAACGATTACGTTATAACGTATAGCGTTATATTGCATCACTATATGACGTATAACGTAATGGAGTATTACGTTTTAGCGTATAACGTTATATTGCATTACTATATGACGTACAACGTTATGGAGTATTACGATACAACGTATAACGGTATATTGCATCACTATGTGACGTATAACGTTATATACTATTACGTTATAACGCATAACGTTATATTGCATCACTATATCACTTATAACGTTATATTGCACTACTATATGACGTATAACGTCATATACTATTACGTTATAACCTATAACGTTGTACTGCATCACGATCTGACGTATAACGTTATATACTATTACGTTATAACGTATAACGTTATACTGCATCACTATATGACGTATAACGTTATATACTATTACGTTATAACGTATAACGATATATTGCATCACTATTTGACGTATAACGTTATATACTATTACGTTATAATGCATAATGTTATATTGCATCACTATATGACGTATAACGTTATATACTATTACGTTATAAGGTATAACGATATATGGCATCACTATATGAAATATAACCTTATATACTATTACATTATAAGGTATAACGTTATATTGCATCACTATATCACTTATAACGATATATAGCATCCCTATGTGACGTATAACGTTATGAACTATTACGTTATTACGTATAGCGTTATGTTGCATCACTATATTACGTATAACGTTATGGAGTATTATGTTTTAACATATAACGTTATATTGCATTACTATATAAGGTACAACGTTATGGAGTATTACGATACAACGGATAACGATATATTGCAGCACTATGTGACGTATAACGTTATATACTATTACGTTATAACGCATAACGTTATATTGCGTCTATATATCACTTATAACTTTATATTGCACTTCTATATGACGTATAACGTCATATACTATTACGTTATAACCTATAACGTTGTACTGCATCACTATATGACGTATAACGTTATATACTATTACTTTATAAGATATAACGCTATATTGCATCACTATGTGAAGTATAACGTTATATACTGGTACGTTATAACGCATAACGTTATATTGCATCACTATATGACGTTTAACGTCATATACTATTACGTTATAACCTAAAACGTTGTACTGCATCACTCTATGACGTATAACGTGATATGCTATTACGTTATAAGGTGTAACGTTTTATTGCAACACTATATCTCTTATAACGTTATATTGTATCACTATATGAAGTATAACGTTATATACTATTACGTTATAATGCATAACGTTATATTGCATCACCATATGCCGTATAACGTAATATACTATTACGTTATAACGGATAACGATATATTTCATCATTATGTGACGTATAACGTTATATACTATTACGTTATTACCTATAACGTTATACTGCATCACTATGTGACGAATAACGTCATATACTGTTACGTTATAACGTATATAGTTATATTGCATTACTATATGACGCATAACGTTATGGAGCGTTACGTTACAACGTATAGCGACATATTGCATGACTATGTGACGTATAACGTTATATACTATTGGGTTATAACCTCTAACGTTATACTGCATCACTATATGACGTATAACGTTATATACTATTACGTTATAAAGTATAACGATATATTGCATCACTATTTGACGTATAACGTTATATACTATTACGTTATAATGCATAACGTTATATTGCATCACTATATGACGTATAACGTTATATACTATTACGTTATAATGCATAACGTTATATAGCATCCCTATATGACGTATAACGTTATGAACTATTATGTTATAACGTTTAGCGTTATATTGCATCACTAAATTACGTATAACGTTATGGAGTATTACGTTTTAACATATAACGATATATTGCATTACTATTTGACGTACAACGTTATGGAGTATTACGATACAACGGATAAGGATATATTGCAGCACTATGTGACGTATAACGTTATATACTATTACGTTATAACGCATAACGTTATATTGCATCACTATATCACTTATAACGTTATATTGCATCACTATATGAAGTATAACGTTATATTCTAGTACGCTATAACGCATAACGTTATATTGTATCACTACATGACGCATAACGTCATATACTATTACATTATAACTTATAACGTTATAGAGTATTACGCTATAACGTATGACTACATATTGCATCACTATATGACGAATTACGTCATATACTGTTACGTTATAATGTATAACGATATATTGCATCACTATTTGACGTATAACGTTATATGCTATTACGTTGTAAGACATAACGTTATATTGCATCAATATATCACTTATAGCGTTATATTGCATCAATATATCACTTATAGCGTTATATTGCATCACTATATGAAGTATAACGTTATATACTAGTACGTTATAACGCATAACGTTATATTGCATCACTATATGAAGTATAACCTTATATACTATTACGTTATAAGGTATAACGATATATTGCATCACTATATGAAGTATAACCTTATATACTATTACATTATAAGGTATGACGATATATTGTACCACTATATGACGTTTAACGTCATATACGATTACGTTATAACCTATAACGTTGTACTGCATCACTCTATGACGTATAACGTTATATGCTATTACGTTATAAGGTATAACGTTATATTGCATCACTATATCACTTATAACGTTATATTGCATCACTATATGAAGTATAACGTTATATTCTAGTACGTTATAACGCATAACGATATATTGCATCACTACATGGCGCATAACGTCATATACTATTACATTATAACTTATAACGTTATAGAGTATTACGCTATAACGTATGACTACATATTGCATCACTATATGACGAATAACGTCATATACTGTTACGTTATAACGTATAACGATATATTGCATCACTATTTTCACGTATAACGTTATATACTATTACGTTATAATGCATAACGTTATATTGCATCACCATATGCCGTATAACGTTATATACTATTATGTTATAACGGATAACGATATATTCCATCACTATGTGACGTATTACGTTATATAATATTACGTTATTACCTATAACGTTATACTGCATCACTATATGACGTATAACGTTATATACTGTTATAACGTATAACGTTATATTGCATTACTATATGTCGTATCTCGTTCTGGATTATTACGTTACAACCTATAACGTTATACTGCGTCACTGTATGACGTATAACGTCATATACTATTACGTTATAACCTATAACGTTGTACTGCATCACTATATGACGTATAACGTTATATACTATTACGTTATAAGATATAACGTTATATTGCATCACTATATCACTTATAACGTTATATTGCACTACTATATGTCGTATAACGTCATATACTATTACGTTATAAC
This sequence comes from Bombus affinis, assembly GCF_024516045.1. NCBI lineage: Eukaryota > Metazoa > Arthropoda > Insecta > Hymenoptera > Apidae > Bombus > Bombus affinis. The sequence goes on along the minus strand of NW_026109036.1, from coordinate 49,881 downwards.
CTATAGCGTTGTACTACATCACTATATAACGTATAACGTTATATACTATTACGTTATAAGGTATAACGATATTTTGCATCAGTATACGACGAATAACGTCATATACTCTTACGTTATAACGTATAACGTTATATTGCATCACTATATGACGTATAACATTATATACTATTACGTTATAACGTATAACGATATATTGCATCACTATATGACGATATTCATAATATTATACTAACATAATATTATATTATGTTATAAGATATAACGTTATACTGCATCACTATATCACTTATAACGTTATATAGCATCCCTATATGACGTATAACGTTATGAACTACTACGTTATAACTTATAGCGTTATAGAGTATTTCCTTATATCGTATAACGATTTATACTATTACGTTATAACGCATAACGCTATATTGCATCACTATATCACTTATAACGTTATATTGCATCACTACATCACTTATAACGTTATATAGCAGCCCTATATGACGTATAACGTTATATACTATTACGTTATAAGGCATAACGTTATATTGCATCACTATATCACTTATAACGTTATATTGCATCACTATATGACGAATAACGTCATATACTATTACGTTATAACGTATAACGTTATATTGCATTACTATATGACGTACAACGTTATGGAGTATTGCGATACAACGTATAACGATATATTACATCACTATGTGACGTATAACGTTATATACTATTGCGTTATAACATATAACGTTATACTGCATCACTATATGTCGTATAACGTCATATACTGTTATAACGTATAACGTTATATTGCATTACTATATGACGTATATCGTTCTGGATTATTACGTTACAACCTATAACGTTATACTGCGTCACTATATGACGTACAACGTTATATACTATTACGTTATAAGGTATAACGATATATTGCATCACTATATGAAGTATAACCTTATATACTATTACGTTATAATGTATAACGATATATTGCATCACTATATGAAGTATAACCTTATATACTATTACGTTATAACCTATAACGTTGTACTGCATCACTATATGACGTATAACGTTATATACTATTACGTTATAAGATATAACGTTATATTGCATCACTATATGACGCATAACGTCAAATACTTTTACATTATAACTTATAACGTTATAGAGTATTACGCTATAACGTATGACTACATATTGCATTACTATATGACGAATAACGTCATATACTGTTACGTTATAACGTATAACGATATATTGCATGTCTATGTGACGTATAACGTTATATACTATTGCGTTATTACCTATAACGTTATACTGCATCACTATATGACGAATAACGTCATATACTGTTACGTTATAACATATATCGTTATATTGCATTACTATATGACGCATAACGTTATGGAGCATTACGTTACAAAGTATAACGACATATTGCATGTCTATGTGACGCATAACGTTATATACTATTGCGTTATTACCTATAACGTTATACTGCATCACTATATGACGTATAACTTTATATACTATTACGTTATAACGTATAACGCTATATTGCATCACTATTTGACGTATAGCGTTATATACTATTACGTCTATTATGCATATCGTTATATTGCATCACTATATGACGTATAACGTTTTATACTATTACGTTATAACGGATAACGATATATTACATCACTATTTGACGTATAACGTTATATACTATTACGTTATTACCTGTAACGTTATAGTGCATCACTATATGACGTATAACGTCATATACTGTTATAACGTATAACGGTATATTGCATTACTATATGAAGCATAACGTTATGGAGCATTACGTTACAACCTATAACGTTATACTGCATCACTATATGACGTACAACGTTATATACTATTACGTTATAAGGTATAACGATATATTGCATCACTATATCACTTATAACGATATATAGCATCCCTATATGACGTATAACGTTATGAACTATTACGTTATAACGTATAGCGTTATATTGCATCACTATATGACGCATAACGAAATATACTATTGCATTATAACTTATAACGTTATAGAGTATTACGCTATAACGTATGACTACATATTGCATCACTGTATGACGAATAACGTTATATACTATTACGTTATAATGCATAACGTTATATTGCATCACTATATGAAGTATAACCTTATATACTATTACATTATAAGGTATAACGTTATATTGCATCACTATATCACTTATAACGATATATAGCATCCCTATATGACGTATAACGTTATGAACGATTACGTTATAACGTATAGCGTTATATTGCATCACTATATGACGTATAACGTAATGGAGTATTACGTTTTAGCGTATAACGTTATATTGCATTACTATATGACGTACAACGTTATGGAGTATTACGATACAACGTATAACGGTATATTGCATCACTATGTGACGTATAACGTTATATACTATTACGTTATAACGCATAACGTTATATTGCATCACTATATCACTTATAACGTTATATTGCACTACTATATGACGTATAACGTCATATACTATTACGTTATAACCTATAACGTTGTACTGCATCACGATCTGACGTATAACGTTATATACTATTACGTTATAACGTATAACGTTATACTGCATCACTATATGACGTATAACGTTATATACTATTACGTTATAACGTATAACGATATATTGCATCACTATTTGACGTATAACGTTATATACTATTACGTTATAATGCATAATGTTATATTGCATCACTATATGACGTATAACGTTATATACTATTACGTTATAAGGTATAACGATATATGGCATCACTATATGAAATATAACCTTATATACTATTACATTATAAGGTATAACGTTATATTGCATCACTATATCACTTATAACGATATATAGCATCCCTATGTGACGTATAACGTTATGAACTATTACGTTATAACGTATAGCGTTATGTTGCATCACTATATTACGTATAACGTTATGGAGTATTATGTTTTAACATATAACGTTATATTGCATTGCTATATAAGGTACAACGTTATGGAGTATTACGATACAACGGATAACGATATATTGCAGCACTATGTGACGTATAACGTTATATACTATTACGTTATAACGCATAACGTTATATTGCGTCTATATATCACTTATAACTTTATATTGCACTTCTATATGACGTATAACGTCATATACTATTACGTTATAACCTATAACGTTGTACTGCATCACTATATGACGTATAACGTTATATACTATTACTTTATAAGATATAACGCTATATTGCATCACTATATGAAGTATAACGTTATATACTGGTACGTTATAACGCATAACGTTATATTGCATCACTATATGACGTTTAACGTCATATACTATTACGTTATAACCTAAAACGTTGTACTGCATCACTCTATGACGTATAACGTGATATGCTATTACGTTATAAGGTGTAACGTTTTATTGCAACACTATATCTCTTATAACGTTATATTGTATCACTATATGAAGTATAACGTTATATACTATTACGTTATAATGCATAACGTTATATTGCATCACCATATGCCGTATAACGTAATATACTATTACGTTATAACGGATAACGATATATTTCATCATTATGTGACGTATAACGTTATATACTATTACGTTATTACCTATAACGTTATACTGCATCACTATGTGACGAATAACGTCATATACTGTTACGTTATAACGTATATAGTTATATTGCATTACTATATGACGCATAACGTTATGGAGCGTTACGTTACAACGTATAGCGACATATTGCATGACTATGTGACGTATAACGTTATATACTATTGGGTTATAACCTCTAACGTTATACTGCATCACTATATGACGTATAACGTTATATACTATTACGTTATAAAGTATAACGATATATTGCATCACTATTTGACGTATAACGTTATATACTATTACGTTATAATGCATAACGTTATATTGCATCACTATATGACGTATAACGTTATATACTATTACGTTATAATGCATAACGTTATATAGCATCCCTATATGACGTATAACGTTATGAACTATTATGTTATAACGTTTAGCGTTATATTGCATCACTAAATTACGTATAACGTTATGGAGTATTACGTTTTAACATATAACGATATATTGCATTACTATTTGACGTACAACGTTATGGAGTATTACGATACAACGGATAAGGATATATTGCAGCACTATGTGACGTATAACGTTATATACTATTACGTTATAACGCATAACGTTATATTGCATCACTATATCACTTATAACGTTATATTGCATCACTATATGAAGTATAACGTTATATTCTAGTACGCTATAACGCATAACGTTATATTGTATCGCTACATGACGCATAACGTCATATACTATTACATTATAACTTATAACGTTATAGAGTATTACGCTATAACGTATGACTACATATTGCATCACTATATGACGAATTACGTCATATACTGTTACGTTATAATGTATAACGATATATTGCATCACTATTTGACGTATAACGTTATATGCTATTACGTTGTAAGACATAACGTTATATTGCATCAATATATCACTTATAGCGTTATATTGCATCAATATATCACTTATAGCGTTATATTGCATCACTATATGAAGTATAACGTTATATACTAGTACGTTATAACGCATAACGTTATATTGCATCACTATATGAAGTATAACCTTATATACTATTACGTTATAAGGTATAACGATATATTGCATCACTATATGAAGTATAACCTTATATACTATTACATTATAAGGTATGACGATATATTGTACCACTATATGACGTTTAACGTCATATACGATTACGTTATAACCTATAACGTTGTACTGCATCACTCTATGACGTATAACGTTATATGCTATTACGTTATAAGGTATAACGTTATATTGCATCACTATATCACTTATAACGTTATATTGCATCACTATATGAAGTATAACGTTATATTCTAGTACGTTATAACGCATAACGATATATTGCATCACTACATGGCGCATAACGTCATATACTATTACAATATAACTTATAACGTTATAGAGTATTACGCTATAACGTATGACTACATATTGCATCACTATATGACGAATAACGTCATATACTGTTACGTTATAACGTATAACGATATATTGCATCACTATTTTCACGTATAACGTTATATACTATTACGTTATAATGCATAACGTTATATTGCATCACCATATGCCGTATAACGTTATATACTATTATGTTATAACGGATAACGATATATTCCATCACTATGTGACGTATTACGTTATATAATATTACGTTATTACCTATAACGTTATACTGCATCACTATATGACGTATAACGTTATATACTGTTATAACGTATAACGTTATATTGCATTACTATATGTCGTATCTCGTTCTGGATTATTACGTTACAACCTATAACGTTATACTGCGTCACTGTATGACGTATAACGTCATATACTATTACGTTATAACCTATAACGTTGTACTGCATCACTATATGACGTATAACGTTATATACTATTACGTTATAAGATATAACGTTATATTGCATCACTATATGACGCATAACGTCAAATACTTTTACATTATAACTTATAACGTTATAGAGTATTACGCTATAACGTATGACTACATATTGCATTACTATATGACGAATAACGTCATATACTGTTACGTTATAACGTATAACGATATATTGCATGTCTATGTGAAGTATAACGTTATATACTATTGCGTTATTACCTATAACGTTATACTGCATCACTATATGACGAATAACGTCATATACTGTTACGTTATAACATATATCGTTATATTGCATTACTATATGACGCATAACGTTATGGAGCATTACGTTACAAAGTATAACGACATATTGCATGTCTATGTGACGCATAACGTTATATACTATTGCGTTATTACCTATAACGTTATACTGCATCACTATATGACGTATAACTTTATATACTATTACGTTATAACGTATAACGCTATATTGCATCACTATTTGACGTATAGCGTTATATACTATTACGTCTATTATGCATATCGTTATATTGCATCACTATATGACGTATAACGTTTTATACTATTACGTTATAACGGATAACGATATATTACATCACTATTTGACGTATAACGTTATATACTATTACGTTATTACCTGTAACGTTATAGTGCATCACTATATGACGTATAACGTCATATACTGTTATAACGTATAACGGTATATTGCATTACTATATGAAGCATAACGTTATGGAGCATTACGTTACAACCTATAACGTTATACTGCATCACTATATGACGTACAACGTTATATACTATTACGTTATAAGGTATAACGATATATTGCATCACTATATCACTTATAACGATATATAGCATCCGTATATGACGTATGACGTTATGAACTATTACGTTATAACGTATAGCGTTATATTGCATCACTATATGACGCATAACGAAATATACTATTGCATTATAACTTATAACGTTATAGAGTATTACGCTATAACGTATGACTACATATTGCATCACTGTATGACGAATAACGTTATATACTATTACGTTATAATGCATAACGTTATATTGCATCACTATATGAAGTATAACCTTATATACTATTACATTATAAGGTATAACGTTATATTGCATCACTATATCACTTATAACGATATATAGCATCCCTATATGACGTATAACGTTATGAACGATTACGTTATAACGTATAGCGTTATATTGCATCACTATATGACGTATAACGTAATGGAGTATTACGTTTTAGCGTATAACGTTATATTGCATTACTATATGACGTACAACGTTATGGAGTATTACGATACAACGTATAACGGTATATTGCATCACTATGTGACGTATAACGTTATATACTATTACGTTATAACGCATAACGTTATATTGCATCACTATATCACTTATAACGTTATATTGCACTACTATATGACGTATAACGTCATATACTATTACGTTATAACCTATAACGTTGTACTGCATCACGATCTGACGTATAACGTTATATACTATTACGTTATAACGTATAACGTTATACTGCATCACTATATGACGTATAACGTTATATACTATTACGTTATAACGTATAACGATATATTGCATCACTATTTGACGTATAACGTTATATACTATTACGTTATAATGCATAATGTTATATTGCATCACTATATGACGTATAACGTTATATACTATTACGTTATAAGGTATAACGATATATGGCATCACTATATGAAATATAACCTTATATACTATTACATTATAAGGTATAACGTTATATTGCATCACTATATCACTTATAACGATATATAGCATCCCTATGTGACGTATAACGTTATGAACTATTACGTTATTACGTATAGCGTTATGTTGCATCACTATATTACGTATAACGTTATGGAGTATTATGTTTTAACATATAACGTTATATTGCATTACTATATAAGGTACAACGTTATGGAGTATTACGATACAACGGATAACGATATATTGCAGCACTATGTGACGTATAACGTTATATACTATTACGTTATAACGCATAACGTTATATTGCGTCTATATATCACTTATAACTTTATATTGCACTTCTATATGACGTATAACGTCATATACTATTACGTTATAACCTATAACGTTGTACTGCATCACTATATGACGTATAACGTTATATACTATTACTTTATAAGATATAACGCTATATTGCATCACTATGTGAAGTATAACGTTATATACTGGTACGTTATAACGCATAACGTTATATTGCATCACTATATGACGTTTAACGTCATATACTATTACGTTATAACCTAAAACGTTGTACTGCATCACTCTATGACGTATAACGTGATATGCTATTACGTTATAAGGTGTAACGTTTTATTGCAACACTATATCTCTTATAACGTTATATTGTATCACTATATGAAGTATAACGTTATATACTATTACGTTATAATGCATAACGTTATATTGCATCACCATATGCCGTATAACGTAATATACTATTACGTTATAACGGATAACGATATATTTCATCATTATGTGACGTATAACGTTATATACTATTACGTTATTACCTATAACGTTATACTGCATCACTATGTGACGAATAACGTCATATACTGTTACGTTATAACGTATATAGTTATATTGCATTACTATATGACGCATAACGTTATGGAGCGTTACGTTACAACGTATAGCGACATATTGCATGACTATGTGACGTATAACGTTATATACTATTGGGTTATAACCTCTAACGTTATACTGCATCACTATATGACGTATAACGTTATATACTATTACGTTATAAAGTATAACGATATATTGCATCACTATTTGACGTATAACGTTATATACTATTACGTTATAATGCATAACGTTATATTGCATCACTATATGACGTATAACGTTATATACTATTACGTTATAATGCATAACGTTATATAGCATCCCTATATGACGTATAACGTTATGAACTATTATGTTATAACGTTTAGCGTTATATTGCATCACTAAATTACGTATAACGTTATGGAGTATTACGTTTTAACATATAACGATATATTGCATTACTATTTGACGTACAACGTTATGGAGTATTACGATACAACGGATAAGGATATATTGCAGCACTATGTGACGTATAACGTTATATACTATTACGTTATAACGCATAACGTTATATTGCATCACTATATCACTTATAACGTTATATTGCATCACTATATGAAGTATAACGTTATATTCTAGTACGCTATAACGCATAACGTTATATTGTATCACTACATGACGCATAACGTCATATACTATTACATTATAACTTATAACGTTATAGAGTATTACGCTATAACGTATGACTACATATTGCATCACTATATGACGAATAACGTCATATACTGTTACGTTATAATGTATAACGATATATTGCATCACTATTTGACGTATAACGTTATATGCTATTACGTTGTAAGACATAACGTTATATTGCATCAATATATCACTTATAGCGTTATATTGCATCACTATATGAAGTATAACGTTATATACTAGTACGTTATAACGCATAACGTTATATTGCATCACTATATGAAGTATAACCTTATATACTATTACGTTATAAGGTATAACGATATATTGCATCACTATATGAAGTATAACCTTATATACTATTACATTATAAGGTATGACGATATATTGTACCACTATATGACGTTTAACGTCATATACGATTACGTTATAACCTATAACGTTGTACTGCATCACTCTATGACGTATAACGTTATATGCTATTACGTTATAAGGTATAACGTTATATTGCATCACTATATCACTTATAACGTTATATTGCATCACTATATGAAGTATAACGTTATATTCTAGTACGTTATAACGCATAACGATATATTGCATCACTACATGGCGCATAACGTCATATACTATTACATTATAACTTATAACGTTATAGAGTATTACGCTATAACGTATGACTACATATTGCATCACTATATGACGAATAACGTCATATACTGTTACGTTATAACGTATAACGATATATTGCATCACTATTTTCACGTATAACGTTATATACTATTACGTTATAATGCATAACGTTATATTGCATCACCATATGCCGTATAACGTTATATACTATTATGTTATAACGGATAACGATATATTCCATCACTATGTGACGTATTACGTTATATAATATTACGTTATTACCTATAACGTTATACTGCATCACTATATGACGTATAACGTTATATACTGTTATAACGTATAACGTTATATTGCATTACTATATGTCGTATCTCGTTCTGGATTATTACGTTACAACCTATAACGTTATACTGCGTCACTGTATGACGTATAACGTCATATACTATTACGTTATAACCTATAACGTTGTACTGCATCACTATATGACGTATAACGTTATATACTATTACGTTATAAGATATAACGTTATATTGCATCACTATATCACTTATAACGTTATATTGCACTACTATATGTCGTATAACGTCATATACTATTACGTTATAACCTATAGCGTTGTACTACATCACTATATAACGTATAACGTTATATACTATTACGTTATAAGGTATAACGATATTTTGCATCAGTATACGACGAATAACGTCATATACTCTTACGTTATAACGTATAACGTTATATTGCATCACTATATGACGTATAACATTATATACTATTACGTTATAACGTATAACGATATATTGCATCACTATATGACGATATTCATAATATTATACTAACATAATATTATATTATGTTATAAGATATAACGTTATACTGCATCACTATATCACTTATAACGTTATATAGCATCCCTATATGACGTATAACGTTATGAACTACTACGTTATAACTTATAGCGTTATAGAGTATTTCCTTATATCGTATAACGATTTATACTATTACGTTATAACGCATAACGCTATATTGCATCACTATATCACTTATAACGTTATATTGCATCACTACATCACTTATAACGTTATATAGCAGCCCTATATGACGTATAACGTTATATACTATTACGTTATAAGGCATAACGTTATATTGCATCACTATATCACTTATAACGTTATATTGCATCACTATATGACGAATAACGTCATATACTATTACGTTATAACGTATAACGTTATATTGCATTACTATATGACGTACAACGTTATGGAGTATTGCGATACAACGTATAACGATATATTACATCACTATGTGACGTATAACGTTATATACTATTGCGTTATAACATATAACGTTATACTGCATCACTATATGTCGTATAACGTCATATACTGTTATAACGTATAACGTTATATTGCATTACTATATGACGTATATCGTTCTGGATTATTACGTTACAACCTATAACGTTATACTGCGTCACTATATGACGTACAACGTTATATACTATTACGTTATAAGGTATAACGATATATTGCATCACTATATGAAGTATAACCTTATATACTATTACGTTATAATGTATAACGATATATTGCATCACTATATGAAGTATAACCTTATATACTATTACGTTATAACCTATAACGTTGTACTGCATCACTATATGACGTATAACGTTATATACTATTACGTTATAAGATATAACGTTATATTGCATCACTATATGACGCATAACGTCAATACTTTTACATTATAACTTATAACGTTATAGAGTATTACGCTATAACGTATGACTACATATTGCATTACTATATGACGAATAACGTCATATACTGTTACGTTATAACGTATAACGATATATTGCATGTCTATGTGGACGTATAACGTTATATACTATTGCGTTATTACCTATAACGTTATACTGCATCACTATATGACGAATAACGTCATATACTGTTACGTTATAACATATATCGTTATATTGCATTACTATATGACGCATAACGTTATGGAGCATTACGTTACAAAGTATAACGACATATTGCATGTCTATGTGACGCATAACGTTATATACTATTGCGTTATTACCTATAACGTTATACTGCATCACTATATGACGTATAACTTTATATACTATTACGTTATAACGTATAACGCTATATTGCATCACTATTTGACGTATAGCGTTATATACTATTACGTCTATTATGCATATCGTTATATTGCATCACTATATGACGTATAACGTTTTATACTATTACGTTATAACGGATAACGATATATTACATCACTATTGACGTATAACGTTATATACTATTACGTTATTACCTGTAACGTTATAGTGCATCACTATATGACGTATAACGTCATATACTGTTATAACGTATAACGGTATATTGCATTACTATATGAAGCATAACGTTATGGAGCATTACGTTACAACCTATAACGTTATACTGCATCACTATATGACGTACAACGTTATATACTATTACGTTATAAGGTATAACGATATATTGCATCACTATATCACTTATAACGATATATAGCATCCCTATATGACGTATAACGTTATGAACTATTACGTTATAACGTATAGCGTTATATTGCATCACTATATGACGCATAACGAAATATACTATTGCATTATAACTTATAACGTTATAGAGTATTACGCTATAACGTATGACTACATATTGCATTCACTGTATGACGAATAACGTTATATACTATTACGTTATAATGCATAACGTTATATTGCATCACTATATGAAGTATAACCTTATATACTATTACATTATAAGGTATAACGTTATATTGCATCACTATATCACTTATAACGATATATAGCATCCCTATATGACGTATAACGTTATGAACGATTACGTTATAACGTATAGCGTTATATTGCATCACTATATGACGTATAACGTAATGGAGTATTACGTTTTAGCGTATAACGTTATATTGCATTACTATATGACGTACAACGTTATGGAGTATTACGATACAACGTATAACGGTATATTGCATCACTATGTGACGTATAACGTTATATACTATTACGTTATAACGCATAACGTTATATTGCATCACTATATCACTTATAACGTTATATTGCACTACTATATGACGTATAACGTCATATACTATTACGTTATAACCTATAACGTTGTACTGCATCACGATCTGACGTATAACGTTATATACTATTACGTTATAACGTATAACGTTATACTGCATCACTATATGACGTATAACGTTATATACTATTACGTTATAACGTATAACGATATATTGCATCACTATTTGACGTATAACGTTATATACTATTACGTTATAATGCATAATGTTATATTGCATCACTATATGACGTATAACGTTATATACTATTACGTTATAAGGTATAACGATATATGGCATCACTATATGAAATATAACCTTATATACTATTACATTATAAGGTATAACGTTATATTGCATCACTATATCACTTATAACGATATATAGCATCCCTATGTGACGTATAACGTTATGAACTATTACGTTATAACGTATAGCGTTATGTTGCATCACTATATTACGTATAACGTTATGGAGTATTATGTTTTAACATATAACGTTATATTGCATTGCTATATAAGGTACAACGTTATGGAGTATTACGATACAACGGATAACGATATATTGCAGCACTATGTGACGTATAACGTTATATACTATTACGTTATAACGCATAACGTTATATTGCGTCTATATATCACTTATAACTTTATATTGCACTTCTATATGACGTATAACGTCATATACTATTACGTTATAACCTATAACGTTGTACTGCATCACTATATGACGTATAACGTTATATACTATTACTTTATAAGATATAACGCTATATTGCATCACTATATGAAGTATAACGTTATATACTGGTACGTTATAACGCATAACGTTATATTGCATCACTATATGACGTTTAACGTCATATACTATTACGTTATAACCTAAAACGTTGTACTGCATCACTCTATGACGTATAACGTGATATGCTATTACGTTATAAGGTGTAACGTTTTATTGCAACACTATATCTCTTATAACGTTATATTGTATCACTATATGAAGTATAACGTTATATACTATTACGTTATAATGCATAACGTTATATTGCATCACCATATGCCGTATAACGTAATATACTATTACGTTATAACGGATAACGATATATTTCATCATTATGTGACGTATAACGTTATATACTATTACGTTATTACCTATAACGTTATACTGCATCACTATGTGACGAATAACGTCATATACTGTTACGTTATAACGTATATAGTTATATTGCATTACTATATGACGCATAACGTTATGGAGCGTTACGTTACAACGTATAGCGACATATTGCATGACTATGTGACGTATAACGTTATATACTATTGGGTTATAACCTCTAACGTTATACTGCATCACTATATGACGTATAACGTTATATACTATTACGTTATAAAGTATAACGATATATTGCATCACTATTTGACGTATAACGTTATATACTATTACGTTATAATGCATAACGTTATATTGCATCACTATATGACGTATAACGTTATATACTATTACGTTATAATGCATAACGTTATATAGCATCCCTATATGACGTATAACGTTATGAACTATTATGTTATAACGTTTAGCGTTATATTGCATCACTAAATTACGTATAACGTTATGGAGTATTACGTTTTAACATATAACGATATATTGCATTACTATTTGACGTACAACGTTATGGAGTATTACGATACAACGGATAAGGATATATTGCAGCACTATGTGACGTATAACGTTATATACTATTACGTTATAACGCATAACGTTATATTGCATCACTATATCACTTATAACGTTATATTGCATCACTATATGAAGTATAACGTTATATTCTAGTACGCTATAACGCATAACGTTATATTGTATCACTACATGACGCATAACGTCATATACTATTACATTATAACTTATAACGTTATAGAGTATTACGCTATAACGTATGACTACATATTGCATCACTATATGACGAATTACGTCATATACTGTTACGTTATAATGTATAACGATATATTGCATCACTATTTGACGTATAACGTTATATGCTATTACGTTGTAAGACATAACGTTATATTGCATCAATATATCACTTATAGCGTTATATTGCATCAATATATCACTTATAGCGTTATATTGCATCACTATATGAAGTATAACGTTATATACTAGTACGTTATAACGCATAACGTTATATTGCATCACTATATGAAGTATAACCTTATATACTATTACGTTATAAGGTATAACGATATATTGCATCACTATATGAAGTATAACCTTATATACTATTACATTATAAGGTATGACGATATATTGTACCACTATATGACGTTTAACGTCATATACGATTACGTTATAACCTATAACGTTGTACTGCATCACTCTATGACGTATAACGTTATATGCTATTACGTTATAAGGTATAACGTTATATTGCATCACTATATCACTTATAACGTTATATTGCATCACTATATGAAGTATAACGTTATATTCTAGTACGTTATAACGCATAACGATATATTGCATCACTACATGGCGCATAACGTCATATACTATTACAATATAACTTATAACGTTATAGAGTATTACGCTATAACGTATGACTACATATTGCATCACTATATGACGAATAACGTCATATACTGTTACGTTATAACGTATAACGATATATTGCATCACTATTTTCACGTATAACGTTATATACTATTACGTTATAATGCATAACGTTATATTGCATCACCATATGCCGTATAACGTTATATACTATTATGTTATAACGGATAACGATATATTCCATCACTATGTGACGTATTACGTTATATAATATTACGTTATTACCTATAACGTTATACTGCATCACTATATGACGTATAACGTTATATACTGTTATAACGTATAACGTTATATTGCATTACTATATGTCGTATCTCGTTCTGGATTATTACGTTACAACCTATAACGTTATACTGCGTCACTGTATGACGTATAACGTCATATACTATTACGTTATAACCTATAACGTTGTACTGCATCACTATATGACGTATAACGTTATATACTATTACGTTATAAGATATAACGTTATATTGCATCACTATATCACTTATAACGTTATATTGCACTACTATATGTCGTATAACGTCATATACTATTACGTTATAACCTATAGCGTTGTACTGCATCACTATATAACGTATAACGTTATATACTATTACGTTATAAGGTATAACGATATTTTGCATCAGTATACGACGAATAACGTCATATACTCTTACGTTATAACGTATAACGTTATATTGCATCACTATATGACGTATAACATTATATACTATTACGTTATAACGTATAACGATATGTTGCATCACTATATGACGATATTCATAATATTATACTAACATAATATTATATTATGTTATAAGATATAACGTTATACTGCATCACTATATCACTTATAACGTTATATAGCATCCCTATATGACGTATAACGTTATGAACTACTACGTTATAACTTATAGCGTTATAGAGTATTTCCTTATATCGTATAACGATTTATACTATTACGTTATAACGCATAACGCTATATTGCATCACTATATCACTTATAACGTTATATTGCATCACTACATCACTTATAACGTTATATAGCAGCCCTATATGACGTATAACGTTATATACTATTACGTTATAAGGCATAACGTTATATTGCATCACTATATCACTTATAACGTTATATTGCATCACTATATGACGAATAACGTCATATACTATTACGTTATAACGTATAACGTTATATTGCATTACTATATGACGTACAACGTTATGGAGTATTGCGATACAACGTATAACGATATATTACATCACTATGTGACGTATAACGTTATATACTATTGCGTTATAACATATAACGTTATACTGCATCACTATATGTCGTATAACGTCATATACTGTTATAACGTATAACGTTATATTGCATTACTATATGACGTATATCGTTCTGGATTATTACGTTACAACCTATAACGTTATACTGCGTCACTATATGACGTACAACGTTATATACTATTACGTTATAAGGTATAACGATATATTGCATCACTATATGAAGTATAACCTTATATACTATTACGTTATAATGTATAACGATATATTGCATCACTATATGAAGTATAACCTTATATACTATTACGTTATAACCTATAACGTTGTACTGCATCACTATATGACGTATAACGTTATATACTATTACGTTATAACGTATAACGATATATTGCATCACTATTTGACGTATAACGTTATATACTATTACGTTATAATGCATAATGTTATATTGCATCACTATATGACGTATAACGTTGATACTATTACGTTATAACTTATAACGTTATGTTGCATCACTATATGAAGTATAACCTTACATACTATTACGTTATAACGCATAACGTTATATTGCATCACTATATCACTTACAACGTTATATTGCATTACTATATGACGTATAACGTTATATACTATTACGTTATAACGTATAACGATATATTGCATCACTATTTGACGTATAACGTTATATACTGTTATAACGTATAACGTTATATTGCATTACTATATGACGTATATCGTTCTGGATTATTACGTTACAACCTATAACGTTATACTGCATCACTATATGACGTATAACGTTATATACTATTACGTTATAACGTATAACGATATATTGCATCACTATTTGACGTATAACGTTATATACTATTACGTTATAATGCATAATGTTATATTGCATCACTATATGACGTATAACGTTGATACTATTACGTTATAACTTATAACGTTATGTTGCATCACTATATGAAGTATAACCTTACATACTATTACGTTATAACGCATAACGTTATATTGCATCACTATATCACTTACAACGTTATATTGCATTACTATATGACGTATAACGTTATGGAGTATTACGTTACAACCTATAACGTTATACTGCGTCTCCATATGACGTATAACGTTATATACTATTACGTTATAAGGTATAACGATATATTGCATCACTATATGAAGTATAACCTTATATACTCTTACGTTATAAGGTAAAACGTTATATTACACCACTATATCACTTATAACGTTATATTGTATCACTGTATGTCGCATAACGTCTAATACTATTACATTATAACGTATAACGTAATAGAGTATTACGCTATAACGGATGACTACATAATGCATCACTATATGACGAATAACGTCATATACTGTTACGTTATAACGCATAACGTTATATTGCTTTACTATATGACGTATAACGTTATGGAGTATTACGTTGCAACCTGTATCGTTATACTGCGTCACTATATGACGTATAACGTTAAATACTATTGCGTTATAAGGTATAACGATATATTGCCTCGCTATATGAAGTATAACCTTATATACCATTACGTTATAAGGTATAACGATATATTGCATTACTATAAGAAGTATAACCTTATATACTATTACGTTATAAGGCATAACGTTATATTGCATTACTATATGACGTATAACGTCATATACTATTACGTTATAACGCATAACGTTATATTGCATCACTGTATCACTTATAACGTCTATCGCATCACTCTATGACGCATAACATCATATAGTGTTACATTATAACGTATAACGTTATAGAGTACTACGCCCTAACGTACGACTACATATTGCATCACTATATGACGAATAACGTCATATACTGTTACGTTATAACGTATAACGTTATATTGCATTACCATATGACGCATAACGTTATCGAGCATTACGTTACAACGCATAACGACATATTGCATTACTATGTAACGTATAACGTTTTATACTATTACGTTATAACACATAACGTTATATTGCATCACTATATGACGTATAACGCTATATACCATTACGTTATAACGGATACCGATATATTTCATCAGTATGTGACCTATAACGTTATATACTATTACGTTATTACCTATAACGTTGTACTGCATCACTAATTGACGTATAACGTGATATACTTTTATAACGAATAACGTTATATTGCATTACTATATGACGTATAACGTTATGGAGTATAACGTTACAACCTATAACGTTATACTGCGTCACTATAAGACGTATAACGTTATATACTATTACGTTATAAGGTATATCGATATATTGCATCACTATATGAAGTACAACCTTATATACTCTTACGTTATAAGGTATAACGATATATTGCATCACTATATGAAGTATAACCTTATATACTATTACGATATAACGTATAACGATATATTGCATCACTATATTATGTCTAACGTTATATACTATTACGTTATAACGTATAACGCCATATTGCATCACGATATGACGTATAGCTATATAGACTATTACGTTATAACGTATAACGCTATATTGCATCACTATACGACGTATAACGTCATATACTGTTACGTTACAACCTATAACGTTATACTGCATCTCTATTTGGTGTATAACGATATAAAATATTACGTTATAACGTATAATATTATATTGCATTTCTATATGACGTATAACGTTATATTGCATCACTATATCACGTATAACGTTACGGAGTTTTACGTTATAACGTATAACGACATAATGCATTACTATGTGACATATAACGTTATATACTATTACGCTATAACGTATAACGATATATTGCACCACTATACGACGTAGAACGTTATATACTATTACGTTGTAAGGTATAACGATCTATTGCATCACTATATCACTTACAACGTTATATTGCATCTCTATATGACGTACAACGTTATAGACTATTACGTTATAACGTATAACGTTATATTGCATCTCTATATGACGTATAACGTATTATTGAATCACTATATGACGTATAACGTTGATACTATTACGTTATAACTTATAACGTTATGTTGCATCACTATATGAAGTATAACCTTACATACTATTACGTTATAACGCATAACGTTATATTGCATCACTATATCACTTACAACGTTATATTGCATCACTATACGACGTATAACGTTATGGAGTATTACGTTATAGCGTATAGCGACATATTGCATTACTATGTGTCGTAAAACGTTACATACTATTACGTTTTAATGCACAACTTTATATTGCACCACTATATGACGTATAACGTTATGGAGTATTACGTTATAACGTATAACGCTATATTGCATCACTATACGACGTATAACGTCATATACTGTTACGTTATAACCTATAAGGTTATACTGCATCTCTATTTGACGTATAACGATATAAAATATTACGTTATAACGTATAACATTATATTGCATTTCCATATGACGTATAACGTTATATTGCATCACTATATCACGTATAACGTTATGGAGTATTACGTTATAGCGTATAGCGACATATTGCATTACTATTTGACGTATAACGTTATATACTATTACGTTATAACGTATAACGTTATATTGCATTACTATAGGACGCATAACGTTATGGAGCGCTACGTTACAACGTATAACGACATATTGCATTACTATGTGACGTAAAACGTTACATACTATTACGTTTTAATGCACAACTTTATATTGCACCACTATATGACGTATAACGTTATGGAGTATTACGTTACAACCTATAACTTTATACTGCGTCACTATATGACGTATAGCGTTATATACAATTAAGTTATAAGGTATAACGATATATTGCATCACTATATGAAGTATAACCTTATATACTCTTACGTTATAAGGTATAACGATATATTGCATCATTATATGAAGTATAACCTTATATACTATAACGTTATAAGGCATAACGATATAATGCACCACTATATGACGTATAACGTCATATAATATTACGTTATAACCTATAACGATGTACTGCATCACTATATGACGTATCACGTTATATACTTTTATAACGTATAACGTTATATTGCATTACTATATGACGTATAACGTTATGGAGTATTACGTTACAACCTATAACGTTATACTGCGTCTCCATATGACGTATAACGTTATATACTATTACGTTATAAGGTATAACGATATATTGCATCACTATATGAAGTATAACCTTATATACTCTTACGTTATAAGGTAAAACGTTATATTACACCACTATATCACTTATAACGTTATATTGTATCACTGTATGTCGCATAACGTCTAATACTATTACATTATAACGTATAACGTAATAGAGTATTACGCTATAACGGATGACTACATATTGCATCACTATATGACGAATAACGTCATATACTGTTACGTTATAACGCATAACGTTATATTGCTTTACTATATGACGTATAACGTTATGGAGTATTACGTTGCAACCTGTGTCGTTATACTGCGTCACTATATGACGTATAACGTTAAATACTATTGCGTTATAAGGTATAACGATATATTGCCTCGCTATATGAAGTATAACCTTATATACCATTACGTTATAAGGTATAACGATATATTGCATTACTATAAGAAGTATAACCTTATATACTATTACGTTATAAGGCATAACGTTATACTGCATCTCTATTTGATGTTAAACGATATAGAATATTACGTTATAACGCATAACGTTATATTGCATCACTGTATCACTTATAACGTCTATCGCATCACTCTATGACGCATAACGTCATATAGTGTTACATTATAACGTATAACGTTATAGAGTACTACGCCCTAACGTACGACTACATATTGCATCACTATATGACGAATAACGTCATATACTGTTACGTTATAACGTATAACGTTATATTGCATTACCATATGACGCATAACGTTATCGAGCATTACGTTACAACGCATAACGACATATTGCATTACTATGTAACGTATAACGTTTTATACTATTACGTTATAACACATAACGTTATATTGCATCACTATATGACGTATAACGCTATATACCATTACGTTATAACGGATACCGATATATTTCATCAGTATGTGACCTATAACGTTATATACTATTACGTTATTACGTATAACGTTGTACTGCATCACTAATTGACGTATAACGTGATATACTTTTATAACGAATAACGTTATATTGCATTACTATATGACGTATAACGTTATGGAGTATTACGTTACAACCTATAACGTTATACTGCGTCACTATAAGACGTATAACGTTATATACTATTACGTTATAAGGTATATCGATATATTGCATCACTATATGAAGTATAACCTTATATACTCTTACGTTATAAGGTATAACGATATATTGCATCACTATATATAGAATAACCTTATATACTATTACGTTATAAGGTATAGCGATATATTGCACCACTATATGACGTATAACGTCATATGCTATTACGTTATAACGCATAACGTTATATTGTATCACTATATCACTTATAACGTTATATAGCATCCCTATATGAAGTATAACGTTATGAACTATTACGTTATAACGTATAGCGTTACAGAGTATTTCCTTATATCGTATAACGATTTATACTATTACGTTATAACGCATAACGTTATATTGCATCACTATGTCACTTATAACGTTATATTGCATCACTATATGATGTATAACGTTTATACTATTACGTTATAATTTATAACGTTATATTGCATCACTATATGACGTATAACGTTATGGAGTATTACGTTTTAACGTATAGCATGATATTGCATTACTATTGACGTATAGCGTTATGGACTATTACGTTACAACGTATAACGATATATTGCATCACTATGTGACGTATAACGTTATATACTATTACGTTATAACGCATAACGTTATATTGCATCACTATATCACTCATAAAGTTATATTGCCCCACTATATGACGTATAACGTCATATACTATTACGTTATAACGCATAACGTTATATTGCATCACTATACCACTTATAACGTTATATTGCATCACTGTATGAAGTATAACGTTATATACTAGTACGTTATAACGCATAACGTTATATTACATCACTATATCACTTATAACGTTTTATTGCATTACTATGTGATGTATAACGTTATATACTATTACGTTATAACGCATAACGTTATATGGCATCACTATATCACTTATAACGTTATATTGCATCACTATGTGATGTATAACGTTATATACTATTACGTTATAACGCATAACGTTATATTGCATCACTATATCACTTATAACGTTATATTGCACCACTATATGACGTATAACGTCATATACTATTACGTTATAACGCATAACATTATATTGCATCACTATATCACTTATAACGTTATATTGCACCACTATATGACGCATAACGTCATATACTATTACATTATAACGTATAACGCTATAGAGTATTACGCCATAACGTATGACTGCATATCGCATCACTATATGACTAATAACGTCATATGCTGTTACGTTATAACCTATAACGTTATACTGCATCACTATATGACGTATAACGCTATATACTATTACGTTACAACCTACAACGTTATACTGCGTCACTATATGACGTATAGCGTTATATACTATTACGTTATAAGGTATAACGATATGTTGCACCACTATATGTCTTATAACTCTATATTGCATCTCTGTATGTCGTCTAACGTTATATACTATTACGTTATAGCGTATAGCGATATATTGCACCACTATATGTCGTATCACTCTATAGTGCATCACTATGTGACGTATAACGCTATATTGCATCACTATATGACGTATAACTATATAGACTATTACGTTATAACCTATAACGTTATACTGCATCACTATATGTCGTATAACGTTATATACTATTACCTTATAACTTATAACGATATACTGCATCACTATATGATGTCTAACGTTATATACTATTGCGCTATAACGTATAACGCTATATTGCATCACTATATGACGTATATCGATATTGTTACGTCGCCTAAACATCTGCATGCCAGCCCTCGCGACCGGACAGCCAGCGGCCTGCGTAACGTCACTTCGACCCTCAATAAACCTAAGGGCCCAATACATTTTTTCGCTGTCACTGTATTGTATCAACAGGCGTCTTCAGTCAATCCCTTTGTCCTGAAGAATTTCTTAAGCCAAAATATTTTCGAAGCACATCTGGTTTTTAGAGAGGTCCTTGGGTTTATTAGGCGCGCTGAAAAAATACGGAGAAAGCGAACACGCACCCATCGGGAAGAATCGAATGTCTAGCTAATAAAACAATCAGGTTTTTCCATGAACAAGGTCACCTATCAACCACGATGGTAGGAGGCCTTCTACCCATCCCTTCAAGCATCAGCGTAGGGCATAACCAATCGACATCGCGGTTCGTTACCCTCACTTTTCTTAACGAAAAGTGTGAACAACGAATCCGCGTTCGTCATGCAAAAGGGCACACCCACACTGAACCTTCTTCCATCTCAACGCAAGAGCGACCAAGGGGTCAAAATTCTAACGCCTAACATCCAACTCAGAACTGAACGCCAATTCAAGTCGATCCGCCACTTAGCCAAACATTCGCTTATTCTATACAGCATCATATCGTGCTACGTCCACCAAGAGACTAAGTTCAATTGTAAGAGCCTTGCTCTATATTGTATGCATCTATATTATCTGCGTGCGATAAAGTTGTTAATTGTTTATATCTTTTCAATCGTGTAGCCTAATTGTTGGAAATATACATTCTTATAACTCTGACTCCCAGGGTTATACCGCATTAACCACCCCGATTATCCTAACCGAAATACGGGGATCGAACTATTCGTGGTGTCGATTATTCCAATCGTAACGGGAATTTACGACTCCCGTTGACGCGTATTCTAACGACCGCGTCTCCCCGCGATAGCTCGAATTTACAGATATATTCCATCACTATGTGAAGTATAACGATATAGACTATTACGTTATAACGTATAACGTTATATTGCATCTCTATATAACGTATAACGTATTATTGAATCACTGTATGACGTATAATGTTGATACTACTACGTTATAACTTATAACGTTTATTACATCACTATATGAAGTATAACCTTATATACTACTACGTTATAACGCATAACGATACATTGCATCACTATATCACTTACAACGATATATTGCATAAGTATACTACGTATAACGTATACGTAGTATACTGTTACGTTATAACGTATAACGTTATATTGCATCACTATATCACGTATAATGTTACGGAGTATTACGTTATAACGTATAACGACACAATGCATTACTATGTGACGTATAACGTTATATACTATTACGTTATAACGTATAACGATATATTGCATCACTATATGATGTCTAACGTTATATACTATTACGTTATAACGTATAACGCTATATTGCATCAATATATGACGTATAACTTTATATTGCATCTCTATATGACGTATAACGTTATACACAATTACGTTATAAGGTATAACGATGTATTGCATCACTATATCACTTATAGCGTTATATTTCATCACTATATGACGTATCGCTTTATATTGCATCACTATATGACGTATAACATTATATACTATTTCGTTATAACCTATAACGTTATATTGCATCACTATATGAAGTATAACCTTATATAATATTACGTTATAACGCATAACGTTATATTGCATCACTATATCACTTACAACGTTATATTGCACCACTATATGACGTATAACGTTATACACAATTACGTTATAAGGTATAACGATGTATTGCATCACTATATCACTTATAGCGTTATATTTCATCACCATATGACGTATCGCTTTATATTGCATCACTATATGACGTATAACATTATATACTATTTCGTTATAACCTATAACGTTATATTGCATCACTATATGAAGTATAACCTTATATAATATTACGTTATAACGCATAACGTTATATTGCATCACTATATCACTTACAACGTTATATTGCATCACTATATGACGTATAACGTCATATACTGTTACGTTATAACGTATAACGTTATATTGCATCACTATATCACGTATAACGTTACGGAGTATTACGTTATAACGTATAACGACATAATGCATTACTATGTGACGTATAACGTTGTATACTATTTCGTTATAACCTATAACGTTATACTGCATCACTATATGACGTATAACGTCATATACTATTACGTTATAAGGAATAACGATTTATTGCATCACTATATCACTTATAACGTTATATTTTGTCACTATATGACGCATAACGTCATGTACTATTACGTTATAACGTATAACGCTATATTGCATCACTATATTACGTAAAACGTTACACTGCATCTCTATATGACGTATAACGTATTATTGCATCACTATATGACGTATAACGTTAAATACTATTACGTTATAACGCATAACGATATATTGCATCACTATATGACTTAGGAATCTATATTGCATCTCTGTATGTCGTCTAACGTTATATACTATTACGTTATAGCGTATAACGATATATTGCACCACGATATGACGTATAACGATATATTCCATCACTATGTAAAGTATAACGATATAGACTATTACGTTATAACGTATAACGTTATATTGCATCTCTATATAACGTATAACGTTATATACCATTACGTTATATCGTATAACGTTATATTGCATCACTATATGAAGTGTAACCTTATATAATATTACGTTATAACCCATAACGTTATATTGCACCACTATATGACTTATAACGTTATACACTATTACGTTATAACGTATACCGTTATATTTCATCTGTATATGACGTATCGCATTATATTGCATCACTATATGACCTATAACGTTATATACTATTACGTTATAACGTATAACGATATATTGCATCACTATATGACGTATAACTTTATATTGCATCTCTATATGTCGTAAACGTTATATACCATTACGTTATAAGGTATAACGATGTATTGCATCACTATATCTCTTATAACGTTATATTTCATCACTATATGATGCACAACGTTATGTACTATTATGTTATAACGTATAACGTTATATTGCATCATGATATGACGTATAACTTTATATTGCACCACTATATGACATATAACTTTATATTGCATTACTATATGACGTATAACGATATAGACTATTACGTTATAACGTATAACGCTATATTGCATCACTATATGACGTATAACGTCATATACTATTACGTTATAACGTATAACGGTATACTGCATCACTATATGACGTATAAAGTTTATACAATTACGTTATAACGTATAACGCGACATTGCATAACTATATGACGCATAACATTATATTGCATCACTATATGACGTATAACGTCATATACTATTACGTTATAACGTATGACGTTATATTGCATCACTATATCACTTATAACGTTACGGAGTATTACGTTATAACCTATAACGCTATACTGCATAACTATATGACGTATAACGTTATATACTATTACGTTATAAGCTATAACTATATATTGCATCACTATATCACTTACAATGTTATATTGCATCACTATATGACGTATAACGTTATATACTGTTACGTTATAACCTATAACGATATATTGCTTCACTATATGATGTCTAACGTTATATAATATTACGTTATAACGTATAACGCTATATTGCATCACTATATGACGCATAACGATATAGACATTTACGTTATATCCTATAACATTATACTGCATCACTATATGACGTATAACGTTATATACTATTACTTTATAACGGTATAACGATATATTGCATCACTATATGATGTCTAACGTTATGTACTATTACGTTATAACGTATAACGCTATATTGCATCACTATATGACGTATAACGATATATTCCATCACTATGTGAATTATAACGATATAGACTACTACGTTATAACGCATAACGTTATATTGCATCTATATATGACGTATAACGTTATATACCATTACGTTATAACGTATAACGATATATTGCATCACTATATGATGTCTAACGTTATATAATATTACGTTATAACGTATAACGCTATATTGCATCACTATATGACGTATAACGACATAGACTATTACGTTATATCCTATAACATTATACTGCATCACTATATGACGTATAACGTTATATACTATTACTTTATAACGTATAACGATATATTGCACCACTACATGCCGTATAACTTTATATTGCATGTCTATATGACGTATAACGTATTATTGCATCACTATATGACGTATAACGTTTATAGTATTACGTTATAACGTATAACGCGACATTGCAAAACTATAAGACGCATATCATTATATTGCATCACTATATGACGTATAACATCTTATACTATTACGTTATAACGTATAA
The DNA here is from genome assembly GCF_024516045.1 of Bombus affinis. Taxonomy (NCBI): domain Eukaryota; kingdom Metazoa; phylum Arthropoda; class Insecta; order Hymenoptera; family Apidae; genus Bombus; species Bombus affinis. Next base: position 21,951 of record NW_026109036.1, on the reverse strand, counting down.
CGTTATATTGCATCACTATATCACGTATAACGTTACGGAGTATTACGTTATAACGTATAACGCTATATTGCATCACTATATGGCGTATAACGATATAGACTATTACGTTATAACGTATAACGCTATATTGCATCACTATATGACGTATAACGTCATATACTATTACGTTAAAACGTATAACGGTATACTGCATCACTATATGACGTATAAAGTTTATACAATTACGTTATAACGTATAACGCGACATTGCATAACTATATGACGCATAACATTATATTGCATCACTATATGACGTATAACGTCATATACTATTACGTTATAACGTATGACGTTATATTGCATCACTATATCACTTATAACGTTACGGAGTATTACGTTATAACCTATAACGCTATACTGCATAACTATAGGACGTATAACGTTATATACTATTACGTTATAAGCTATAACTATATATTGCATCACTATATCACTTACAATGTTATATTGCATCACTATATGACGTATAACGTTATATACTGTTACGTTATAACCTATAACGATATATTGCTTCACTATATGATGTCTAACGTTATATAATATTACGTTATAACGTATAACGCTATATTGCATCACTATATGACGCATAACGATATAGACATTTACGTTATATCCTATAACATTATACTGCATCACTATATGACGTATAACGTTATATACTATTACTTTATAACGGTATAACGATATATTGCATCACTATATGATGTCTAACGTTATGTACTATTACGTTATAACGTATAACGCTATATTGCATCACTATATGACGTATAACGATATATTCCATCACTATGTGAATTATAACGATATAGACTACTACGTTATAACGCATAACATTATATTGCATCTATATATGACGTATAACGTTATATACCATTACGTTATAACGTATAACGATATATTGCATCACTATATGATGTCTAACGTTATATAATATTACGTTATAACGTATAACGCTATATTGCATCACTATATGACGTATAACGACATAGACTATTACGTTATATCCTATAACATTATACTGCATCACTATATGACGTATAACGTTATATACTATTACTTTATAACGTATAACGATATATTGCACCACTACATGCCGTATAACTTTATATTGCATGTCTATATGACGTATAACGTATTATTGCATCACTATATGACGTATAACGTTTATAGTATTACGTTATAACGTATAACGCGACATTGCAAAACTATAAGACGCATATCATTATATTGCATCACTATATGACGTATAACATCTTATACTATTACGTTATAACGTATAACGTTATATTGCATCACTATATCACGTATAACGTTACGGAGTATTACGTTATAACGTATAACGCTATATTGCATCACTATATGGCGTATAACGATATAGACTATTACGTTATAACGTATAACGCTATATTGCATCACTATATGACGTATAACGTCATATACTATTACGTTATAACGTATAACGGTATACTGCATCACTATATGACGTATAAAGTTTATACAATTACGTTATAACGTATAACGCGACATTGCATAACTATATGACGCATAACATTATATTGCATCACTATATGACGTATAACATCTTATACTATTACGTTATAACGTATAACGTTATATTGCATCACTATATCTCGTATAACGTTACGGAGTATTACGTTATAACCTATAACGTTATACTGCACAACTATATGACGTATAACGTTTTATACTATTACGTTATAAGGTATAACGATGTATTGCATCACTATATGATGTCTAACGTTATATAATATTAAGTTATAACGTATAACGATATATTGCACCACTATATGACGTATAACGATATATTCCATCACTATGTGAAGTATAACGATATAGACTATTACGTTACAACGTATAACGTTATATTGCATCTCTATATGACGTATAACGTTATATACCATTACGTTATAACATATAACGTTATATTGTATCACTATATAACGTATAATGTTATGGAGCATTACGTTATAACGTATAGCCACATATTGCATTACTATGTGACGTATAACGTAATATACTATTACGTTATAACCTATAACGTTATACTGCATAACTATATGACGTATAACGTTATATACTATTACGTTATAAGGTATAGCGATATATTGCATCACTATATCACTTACAACGTTATATTGCATCACTATATGACGTATAACGTTATATACTATTACGTTATAAGGTATAACGATATATTGCATCACTATATCACTTACAACGTTATATTGCATCACTATATGACGTATAACGTTATATACTATTACGTTATAAGGTATAACTATATATTCCATCACTATGTGAAGTATAACGTTATATACCATTACGTTATAACGCATAACGTTATATTGCATCACTATATCACTTACAACGTTATATTGCATCACTGTATGACGTATAACGTCATATACTGTTACGTTATAACGTATAACGTTATATTGCATCACTATATCACGTATAACGTTATATACTATTTCGTTATAACCTATAACGTTATATTGCATCACTATATCACCTATAACGTGACGGAGTATTACGTTATAACGTATAACGACATAATATATTACTATGTGACGTATAACGTTATATACTATTTCGTTATAACCTATAACGTTATACTGCATCACTATATGACGTATAACGTTATATACTATTACGTTATAAGGAATAACGATTTATTGCATCACTATATCACTTATAACGTTATATTTTGTCACTATATGACGCATAACGTCATGTACTATTACGTTATAACGTATAACGCTATATTGCATCACTATATTGCGTATAACGTTACACTGCATCTCTATATGACGTATAACGTATTATTGCATCACTATATGACGTATAACGTTATATACTATTACGTTATAACGCATAACGATATATTGCATCACTATATGACTTATAAATCTATATTGCATCTCTGTATGTCGTCTAACGTTATATACTATTACGTTATAGCGTATAACGATATATTGCACCACTATATGACGTATCACTCTATAGTGCATCACTATGTGACGTATAACGCTATATTGCATCACTATATAACGTATAATGATATGGACTATTACGTTATAACGTATAGCGACATATTGCATTACTATGTGTCGTATAACGTTATATACTATTACGTTATAACGTATAACGATATATTGCATCACTATATGATGTCTAACGTTATATACTATTACGTTATAACGTATAACGCTATATTGCATCACTATATGGCGTATAACGTTATATACTATTACTTTATAACGGTATAACGATATATTGCATCACTATATGATGTCTAACGTTATGTACTATTACGTTATAACGTATAACGCTATATTGCATCACTATATGACGTATAACGATATATTCCATCACTATGTGAATTATAACGATATAGACTACTACGTTATAACGCATAACGTTATATTGCATCTATATATGACGTATAACGTTATATACCATTACGTTATAACGTATAACGATATATTGCATCACTATATGATGTCTAACGTTATATAATATTACGTTATAACGTATAACGCTATATTGCATCACTATATGACGTATAACGACATAGACTATTACGTTATATCCTATAACATTATACTGCATCACTATATGACGTATAACGTTATATACTATTACTTTATAACGTATAACGATATATTGCACCACTACATGACGTATAACTTTATATTGCATGTCTATATGACGTATAACGTATTATTGCATCACTATATGACGTATAACGTTTATAGTATTACGTTATAACGTATAACGCGACATTGCAAAACTATAAGACGCATATCATTATATTGCATCACTATATGACGTATAACATCTTATACTATTACGTTATAACGTATAACGTTAAATTGCATCACTATATCACGTATAACGTTACGGAGTATTACGTTATAACCTATAACGTTATACTGCACAACTATATGACGTATAACGTTATATACTATTACGTTATAAGGTATAACGATGTATTGCATCACTATATGATGTCTAACGTTATATAATATTAAGTTATAACGTATAACGATATATTGCACCACTATATGACGTATAACGATATATTCCATCACTATGTGAAGTATAACGATATAGACTATTACGTTACAACGTATAACGTTATATTGCATCTCTATATGACGTATAACGTTATATACCATTACGTTATAACATATAACGTTATATTGTATCACTATATAACGTATAATGTTATGGAGCATTACGTTATAACGTATAGCCACATATTGCATTACTATGTGACGTATAACGTAATATACTATTACGTTATAACCTATAACGTAATACTGCATAACTATATGACGTATAACGTTATATACTATTACGTTATAAGGTATAGCGATATATTGCATCACTATATCACTTACAACGTTATATTGCATCACTATATGACGTATAACGTTATATACTATTACGTTATAAGGTATAACGATATATTGCATCACTATATCACTTACAACGTTATATTGCATCACTATATGACGTATAACGTTATATACTATTACGTTATAAGGTATAACTATATATTCCATCACTATGTGAAGTATAACGTTATATACCATTACGTTATAACGCATAACGTTATATTGCATCACTATATCACTTACAACGTTATATTGCATCACTGTATGACGTATAACGTCATATACTGTTACGTTATAACGTATAACGTTATATTGCATCACTATATCACGTATAACGTTATATACTATTTCGTTATAACCTATAACGTTATATTGCATCACTATATCACCTATAACGTGACGGAGTATTACGTTATAACGTATAACGACATAATGTATTACTATGTGACGTATAACGTTATATACTATTTCGTTATAACCTATAACGTTATACTGCATCACTATATGACGTATAACGTTATATACTATTACGTTATAAGGAATAACGATTTATTGCATCACTATATCACTTATAACGTTATATTTTGTCACTATATGACGCATAACGTCATGTACTATTACGTTATAACGTATAACGCTATATTGCATCACTATATTGCGTATAACGTTACACTGCATCTCTATATGACGTATAACGTATTATTGCATCACTATATGACGTATAACGTTATATACTATTACGTTATAACGCATAACGATATATTGCATCACTATATGACTTATAAATCTATATTGCATCTCTGTATGTCGTCTAACGTTATATACTATTACGTTATAGCGTATAACGATATATTGCACCACTATATGACGTATCACTCTATAGTGCATCACTATGTGACGTATAACGCTATATTGCATCACTATATAACGTATAATGATATGGACTATTACGTTATAACGTATAGCGACATATTGCATTACTATGTGTCGTATAACGTTATATACTATTACTTTATAACGTATAACGATATATTGCACCACTACATGACGTATAACTTTATATTGCATTTCTATATGACGTATAACGTATTATTGCATCACTATATGACGTATAACGTTATATACTATTACGTTATAACGCATAACGATATATTGCATCACTATATGACTTATAAATCTATATTGCATCTCTGTATGTCGTCTAACGTTATATACTATTACGTTATAGCGTATAACGATATATTGCACCACTATATGACGTATCACTCTATAGTGCATCACTATGTGACGTATAACGCTATATTGCATCACTATATAACGTATAATGATATGGACTATTACGTTATAACGTATAGCGACATATTGCATTACTATGTGTCGTATAACGTTATATACTATTACGTTATAACGTATAACGATATATTGCATCACTATATGATGTCTAACGTTATATACTATTACGTTATAACGTATAACGCTATATTGCATCACTATATGGCGTATAACGTTATATACTATTACTTTATAACGGTATAACGATATATTGCATCACTATATGATGTCTAACGTTATGTACTATTACGTTATAACGTATAACGCTGTATTGCATCACTATATGACGTATAACGATATATTCCATCACTATGTGAATTATAACGATATAGACTACTACGTTATAACGCATAACGTTATATTGCATCTATATATGACGTATAACGTTATATACCATTACGTTATAACGTATAACGATATATTGCATCACTATATGATGTCTAACGTTATATAATATTACGTTATAACGTATAACGCTATATTGCATCACTATATGACGTATAACGACATAGACTATTACGTTATATCCTATAACATTATACTGCATCACTATATGACGTATAACGTTATATACTATTACTTTATAACGTATAACGATATATTGCACCACTACATGACGTATAACTTTATATTGCATGTCTATATGACGTATAACGTATTATTGCATCACTATATGACGTATAACGTTTATAGTATTACGTTATAACGTATAACGCGACATTGCAAAACTATAAGACGCATATCATTATATTGCATCACTATATGACGTATAACATCTTATACTATTACGTTATAACGTATAACGTTATATTGCATCACTATATCACGTATAACGTTACGGAGTATTACGTTATAACCTATAACGTTATACTGCACAACTATATGACGTATAACGTTATATACTATTACGTTATAAGGTATAACGATGTATTGCATCACTATATGATGTCTAACGTTATATAATATTAAGTTATAACGTATAACGATATATTGCACCACTATATGACGTATAACGATATATTCCATCACTATGTGAAGTATAACGATATAGACTATTACGTTACAACGTATAACGTTATATTGCATCTCTATATGACGTATAACGTTATATACCATTACGTTATAACATATAACGTTATATTGTATCACTATATAACGTATAATGTTATGGAGCATTACGTTATAACGTATAGCCACATATTGCAACACTATGTGACGTATAACGTAATATACTATTACGTTATAACCTATAACGTAATACTGCATAACTATATGACGTATAACGTTATATACTATTACGTTATAAGGTATAGCGATATATTGCATCACTATATCACTTACAACGTTATATTGCATCACTATATGACGTATAACGTTATATACTATTACGTTATAAGGTATAACGATATATTGCATCACTATATCACTTACAACGTTATATTGCATCACTATATGACGTATAACGTTATATACTATTACGTTATAAGGTATAACTATATATTCCATCACTATGTGAAGTATAACGTTATATACCATTACGTTATAACGCATAACGTTATATTGCATCACTATATCACTTACAACGTTATATTGCATCACTGTATGACGTATAACGTCATATACTGTTACGTTATAACGTATAACGTTATATTGCATCACTATATCACGTATAACGTTATATACTATTTCGTTATAACCTATAACGTTATATTGCATCACTATATCACCTATAACGTGACGGAGTATTACGTTATAACGTATAACGACATAATGTATTACTATGTGACGTATAACGTTATATACTATTTCGTTATAACCTATAACGTTATACTGCATCACTATATGACGTATAACGTTATATACTATTACGTTATAAGGAATAACGATTTATTGCATCACTATATCACTTATAACGTTATATTTTGTCACTATATGACGCATAACGTCATGTACTATTACGTTATAACGTATAACGCTATATTGCATCACTATATTGCGTATAACGTTACACTGCATCTCTATATGACGTATAACGTATTATTGCATCACTATATGACGTATAACGTTATATACTATTACGTTATAACGCATAACGATATATTGCATCACTATATGACTTATAAATCTATATTGCATCTCTGTATGTCGTCTAACGTTATATACTATTACGTTATAGCGTATAACGATATATTGCACCACTATATGACGTATCACTCTATAGTGCATCACTATGTGACGTATAACGCTATATTGCATCACTATATAACGTATAATGATATGGACTATTACGTTATAACGTATAGCGACATATTGCATTACTATGTGTCGTATAACGTTATATACTATTACGTTATAACGTATAACGATATATTGCACCACTACATGACGTATAACTTTATATTGCATTTCTATATGACGTATAACGTATTATTGCATCACTATATGACGTATAACGTTTATAGTATTACGTTATAACGTATAACGCGACATTGCAAAACTATAAGACGCATATCATTATATTGCATCACTATATGACGTATAACATCTTATACTATTACGTTATAACGTATAACGTTATATTGCATCACTATATCACGTATAACGTTACGGAGTATTACGTTATAACCTATAACGTTATACTGCACAACTATATGACGTATAACGTTATATACTATTACGTTATAAGGTATAACGATGTATTGCATCACTATATGATGTCTAACGTTATATAATATTAAGTTATAACGTATAACGATATATTGCACCACTATATGACGTATAACGATATATTCCATCACTATGTGAAGTATAACGATATAGACTATTACGTTACAACGTATAACGTTATATTGCATCTCTATATGACGTATAACGTTATATACCATTACGTTATAACATATAACGTTATATTGTATCACTATATAACGTATAATGTTATGGAGCATTACGTTATAACGTATAGCCACATATTGCATTACTATGTGACGTATAACGTAATATACTATTTCGTTATAACCTATAACGTAATACTGCATAACTATATGACGTATAACGTTATATACTATTACGTTATAAGGTATAGCGATATATTGCATCACTATATCACTTACAACGTTATATTGCATCACTATATGACGTATAACGTTATATACTATTACGTTATAAGGTATAACGATATATTGCATCACTATGTCACTTACAACGTTATATTGCATCACTATATGACGTATAACGTTATATACTATTACGTTATAAGGTATAACTATATATTCCATCACTATGTGAAGTATAACGTTATATACCATTACGTTATAACGCATAACGTTATATTGCATCACTATATCACTTACAACGTTATATTGCATCACTATATCACTTACAACGTTATATTGCATCACTGTATGACGTATAACGTCATATACTGTTACGTTATAACGTATAACGTTATATTGCATCACTATATCACGTATAACGTTATATACTATTTCGTTATAACCTATAACGTTATATTGCATCACTATATCACCTATAACGTGACGGAGTATTACGTTATAACGTATAACGACATAATGTATTACTATGTGACGTATAACGTTATATACTATTTCGTTATAACCTATAACGTTATACTGCATCACTATATGACGTATAACGTTATATACTATTACGTTATAAGGAATAACGATTTATTGCATCACTATATCACTTATAACGTTATATTTTGTCACTATATGACGCATAACGTCATGTACTATTACGTTATAACGTATAACGCTATATTGCATCACTATATTGCGTATAACGTTACACTGCATCTCTATATGACGTATAACGTATTATTGCATCACTATATGACGTATAACGTTATATACTATTACGTTATAACGCATAACGATATATTGCATCACTATATGACTTATAAATCTATATTGCATCTCTGTATGTCGTCTAACGTTATATACTATTACGTTATAGCGTATAACGATATATTGCACCACTATATGACGTATCACTCTATAGTGCATCACTATGTGACGTATAACGCTATATTGCATCACTATATAACGTATAATGATATGGACTATTACGTTATAACGTATAGCGACATATTGCATTACTATGTGTCGTATAACGTTATATACTATTACGTTATAACGTATAACGATATATTGCATCACTATATGATGTCTAACGTTATATACTATTACGTTATAACGTATAAAGCTATATTGCATCACTATATGGCGTATAACGTTATAAACTATTACGTTATAACGTATAACGATATATTGCATCACTATATGATGTCTAACGTTATATACTATTACGTTATAACTTATAACGTTATATTGCATCACTATATGACGTATAACGATATATTCCATCACTATGTGAAGTATAACGATATAGACTATTACGTTATAACCTATAACGTTGTACTGCATCAATATGTGACGTATAACGTTATATACAATTAGTTTATAACGTATAACGATATATTGCACCACTATATGACGTAGAACTTTATATTGCAACTCTACATGACGTATAACGTTATATACTATTACGTTATAACGTATAACGTATATTGCATCACTATATGACGTATAACGATATATTGCATCACTATGTAAAGTGTAACGATATAGAATATTACGTTATAACGTATAACGTTATATTGCATCACTATATGACGTATAACGATATATTCCATCACTATGTGAAGTGTAACGATATAGACTATTACGTTATAACGTATAACGTTATACTGCATCACTATATGACGTATAACGTTATATACTATTACCTTATAACGCATAACGTTATATTGTATCACTACATGACGTATAACAATATATTCCATCACTATGTGCAGTGTAACGATATAGACTATTACGTTATAACGTATAACGTTGTACTGCATCAATATATGACGTATAACGTTATATACTATTACGTTATAACGTATAACGATATATTGCATCACTATATGATGTCTAACGTTATATACTATTACGTTATAACGTATAATGCTATATTGCATCACTATATGACGTATAACGTCATATACTGTTACGTTATACGGTATAACTATATATTCCATCACTATGTGAAGTGTAACGTTATATACTATTACGTTATAACGCATAACGATATATTGCACCACTATATGACGTATAACTTTATATTGCATCACTATATGACGCATAAATATATAGGCTATTACGTTATAACGTACAACGTTATATTGCATCCCTTTATGACGTATAACGTATTATTGCATCACTATATGACGTATAACGTTTATACTATTACGTTATAACTTATAACGTTATATTGCATCACTATATGTAGTATAACCTTATATACTATTACGTTATAACGCATAACGTTATATTGCATCACTACATGACGTATAACGATATATTCCATCACTATGTGCAGTGTAACGATATAGACTATTACGTTATAACGTATAACGTTATATTGCTTCTCTATATGACGTATAACGTTATATACTATTATGTTATAACGTATAACGTTATATTGTTTCACTATATAACGTATAATGTTATGGAGTATTACGTTATAGCGTATAGCGACATATTGCATTACTATGTGACGTATAACGTTATATACTATTACGTTATAACCTATAACGTTATACTGCATCACTATATGACGTATAACGTTATATACTATTAAGTTATAAGGTATAACGATATATTGCATCACTATATCACTTATAACGTTATATTGCATCTCTATATGACGTATAACGATGTAGACTATTACCTTATAACGTATAACGTTATATTGCATCACTATATCACTTACAACGTTATATTGCACCACTATACGACGTATAACGTCATATAGTGTTACGTTATAAGGTACAACTATATATTCCATCACTATGTGAAGTATAACGTTATATACTATTATGTTATATCGCATAACGATATATTGCACCACTATATGACGTATAACTTTATATTGCACCACTATATGATGTATAAATATATAGACTATTACGTTATAACGTATAGCGACATATTGCATTACTATGTGACGTATAACGTTATATACTATTACGTTATAACATATAACGATATATCGCACCACTATATGACGTAGAATGTTATATACTATTACGTTATAACGTATAACGCTATATTGCATCACAATATGACGTATAACGATATAGACTATTACGTTATAACGCATAACGATATATTGCACCACGATATGACGTATAACTTTATATTGCATCACTATATGACGTATAAATATATAGGCTATTACGTTATAACGTACAACGTTATATTGCATCCCTTTATGACGTATAACGTATTATTGCATCACTATATGGCGTATAACGTTATATACTATTACGCTATAACTTATTACGTTATATTGCATCACTATATGAAGTATAACCTTATATACTATTACGTTATAACTTATAACGTTATATTGCATCACTATATGACGTATAACGATATATTCCATCACTATGTGAAGTATAACGATATAGACTATTACGTTATAACCTATAACGTTGTACTGCATCAATATGTGACGTATAACGTTATATACAATTAGTTTATAACGTATAACGATATATTGCACCACTATATGACGTAGAACTTTATATTGCAACTCTACATGACGTATAACGTTATATACTATTACGTTATAACGTATAACGTATATTGCATCACTATATGACGTATAACGATATATTGCATCACTATGTAAAGTGTAACGATATAGAATATTACGTTATAACGTATAACGTTATATTGCATCACTATATGACGTATAACGATATATTCCATCACTATGTGAAGTGTAACGATATAGACTATTACGTTATAACGTATAACGTTATATTGTATCGCTATATAACGTATAATGTTATTGAGCATTCCGTTATAACGTATAGCGACATATTGCATTACTATGTGACGTATAACGTTATATACTATTACGTTATAACCTATAACGTTATACTGCATCACTATATGACGTATAACGTTATATACTATTACCTTATAACGCATAACGTTGTATTGTATCACTACATGACGTATAACAATATATTCCATCACTATGTGCAGTGTAACGATATAGACTATTACGTTATAACGTATAACGTTGTACTGCATCAATATATGACGTATAACGTTATATACTATTACGTTATAACGTATAACGATATATTGCATCACTATATGATGTCTAACGTTATATACTATTACGTTATAACGTATAATGCTATATTGCATCACTATATGACGTATAACGTCATATACTGTTACGTTATACGGTATAACTATATATTCCATCACTATGTGAAGGTGTAACGTTATATACTATTACGTTATAACGCATAACGATATATTGCACCACTATATGACGTATAACTTTATATTGCATCACTATATGACGCATAAATATATAGGCTATTACGTTATAACGTACAACGTTATATTGCATCCCTTTATGACGTATAACGTATTATTGCATCACTATATGACGTATAACGTTTATACTATTACGTTATAACTTATAACGTTATATTGCATCACTATATGTAGTATAACCTTATATACTATTACGTTATAACGCATAACGTTATATTGCATCACTACATGACGTATAACGATATATTCCATCACTATGTGCAGTGTAACGATATAGACTATTACGTTATAACGTATAACGTTATATTGCTTCTCTATATGACGTATAACGTTATATACTATTATGTTATAACGTATAACGTTATATTGTTTCACTATATAACGTATAATGTTATGGAGTATTACGTTATAGCGTATAGCGACATATTGCATTACTATGTGACGTATAACGTTATATACTATTACGTTATAACCTATAACGTTATACTGCATCACTATATGACGTATAACGTTATATACTATTAAGTTATAAGGTATAACGATATATTGCATCACTATATGACGTATAACGTCATATACTGTTACGATATACGGTATCACTATATATTCCATCACTATGTCAAGTGTAACGTTATATACTATTACGTTATAACGCATAACGATATATTGCACCACTATATGACGTATAACTTTATATTGCATCACGATATGACGCATAAATATATAGGCTATTACGTTATAACGTACAACGTTATATTGCATCCCTTTATGACGTATAACGTATTATTGCATCACTATATGACGTATAACGTTTATACTATTACGTTATAACTTATAACGTTATATTGCATCACTATATGTAGTATAACCTTATATACTATTACGTTATAACGCATAACGTTATATTGCATCACTACATGACGTATAACGATATATTCCATCACTATGTGCAGTGTAACGATATAGACTATTACGTTATAACGTATAACGTTATATTGCTTCTCTATATGACGTATAACGTTATATACTATTATGTTATAACGTATAACGTTATATTGTTTCACTATATAACGTATAATGTTATGGAGTATTACGTTATAGCGTATAGCGACATATTGCATTACTATGTGACGTATAACGTTATATACTATTACGTTATAACCTATAACGTTATACTGCATCACTATATGACGTATAACGTTATATACTATTAAGTTATAAGGTATAACGATATATTGCATCACTATATCACTTATAACGTTATATTGCATCTCTATATGACGTATAACGATGTAGACTATTACCTTATAACGTATAACGTTATATTGCACCACTATACGACGTATAACGTCATATAGTGTTACGTTATAAGGTACAACTATTTATTCCATCACTATGTGAAGTATAACGTTATATACTATTACGTTATATCGCATAACGATATATTGCACCACTATATGACGTATAACTTTATATTGCACCACTATATGATGTATAAATATATAGACTATTACGTTATAACGTATAGCGACATATTGCATTACTATGTGAAGTATAACGTTATATACTATTACGTTATATCGCATAACGATATATTGCACCACTATATGACGTATAACTTTATATTGCACCACTATATGATGTATAAATATATAGACTATTACGTTATAACGTATAGCGACATATTGCATTACTATGTGACGTATAACGTTATATACTATTACGTTATAACATATAACGATATATCGCACCACTATATGACGTAGAATGTTATATACTATTACGTTATAACGTATAACGCTATATTGCATCACAATATGACGTATAACGATATAGACTATTACGTTATAACGCATAACGATATATTGCACCACGATCTGACGTATAACTTTATATTGCATCACTATATGACGTATAAATATATAGGCTATTACGTTATAACGTACAACGTTATATTGCATCCCTTTATGACGTATAACGTATTATTGCATCACTATTATGACGTATAACGTTTATACTATTACGCTATAACTTATAACGTTATATTGCATCACTATATGAAGTATAACCTTATATACTATTACGTTATAACTTATAACGTTATATTGCATCACTATATGACGTATAACGATATATTCCATCACTATGTGAAGTATAACGATATAGACTATTACGTTATAACCTATAACGTTGTACTGCATCAATATGTGACGTATAACGTTATATACAATTAGTTTATAACGTATAACGGATATATTGCACCACTATATGACGTAGAACTTTATATTGCAACTCTACATGACGTATAACGTTATATACTATTACGTTATAACGTATAACGTATATTGCATCACTATATGACGTATAACGATATATTGCATCACTATGTAAAGAGTAACGATATAGAATATTACGTTATAACGTATAACGTTATATTGCATCACTATATGACGTATAACGATATATTCCATCACTATGTGAAGTGTAACGATATAGACTATTACGTTATAACGTATAACGTTATATTGTATCGCTATATAACGTATAATGTTATTGAGCATTCCGTTATAACGTATAGCGACATATTGCATTACTATGTGACGTATAACGTATATACTATTACGTTATAACCTATAACGTTATACTGCATCACTATATGACGTATAACGTTATATACTATTACCTTATAACGCATAACGTTATATTGTATCACTACATGACGTATAACGATATATTCCATCACTATGTGCAGTGCAACGATATAGACTATTACGTTATAACGTATAACGTTGTACTGCATCAATATATGACGTATAACGTTATATACTATTACGTTATAACGTATAACGATATATTGCATCACTATATGATGTCTAACGTTATATACTATTACGTTATAACGTATAATGCTATATTGCATCACTATATGACGTATAACGTCATATACTGTTACGTTATACGGTATAACTATATATTCCATCACTATGTGAAGTGTAACGTTATATACTATTACGTTATAACGCATAACGATATATTGCACCACTATATGACGTATAACTTTATATGCATCACTATATGACGCATAAATATATAGGGCTATTACGTTATAACGTACAACGTTATATTGCATCCCTTTATGACGTATAACGTATTATTGCATCACTATATGACGTATAACGTTTATACTATTACGTTATAACTTATAACGTTATATTGCATCACTATATGTAGTATAACGTTATATACTATTACGTTATAACGCATAACGTTATATTGCATCACTACATGACGTATAACGATATATTCCATCACTATGTGCAGTGTAACGATATAGACTATTACGTTATAACGTATAACGTTATATTGCTTCTCTATATGACGTATAACGTTATATACTATTATGTTATAACGTATAACGTTATATTGTTTCACTATATAACGTATAATGTTATGGAGTATTACGTTATAGCGTGTAGCGACATATTGCATTACTATGTGACGTATAACGTTATATACTATTACGTTATAACCTATAACGTTATACTGCATCACTATATGACGTATAACGTTATATACTATTAAGTTATAAGGTATAACGATATATTGCATCACTATATCACTTATAACGTTATATTGCATCTCTATATGACGTATAACGATGTAGACTATTACCTTATAACGTATAACGTTATATTGCATCACTATTATCACTTACAACGTTATATTGCACCACTATACGACGTATAACGTCATATAGTGTTACGTTATAAGGTACAACTATATATTCCATCACTATGTGAAGTATAACGTTATATACTATTACGTTATATCGCATAACGATATATTGCACCACTATATGACGTATAACTTTATATTGCACCACTATATGATGTATAAATATATAGACTAATTACGTTATAACGTATAGCGACATATTGCATTACTATGTGAAGTATAACGTTATATACTATTACGTTATATCGCATAACGATATATTGCACCACTATATGACGTATAACTTTATATTGCACCACTATATGATGTATAAAATATATAGACTATTACGTTATAACGTATAGCGACATATTGCATTACTATGTGACGTATAACGTTATATACTATTACGTTATAACATATAACGATATATCGCACCATTATATGACGTAGAGTGTTATATACTATTACGTTATAACGTATAACGCTATATTGCATCACAATATGACGTATAACGATATAGACTATTACGTTATAACGCATAACGATATATTGCACCACGATATGACGTATAACTTTATATTGCATCACTATATGACGTATAAATATATAGGCTATTACGTTATAACGTACAACGTTATATTGCATCCCTTTATGACGTATAACGTATTATTGCATCACTATATGACGTATAACGTTTATACTATTACGCTATAACTTATAACGTTATATTGCATCACTATATGAAGTATAACCTTATATACTATTACGTTATAACTTATAACGTTATATTGCATCACTATATGACGTATAGCGTAATATACTGTTTCGTTATAACGTATTATCGTATAGCGTTATCGTATAACGTATTATCGTATAACGTATTAACGTTATATCGTATAGCGACATATTGCATTACTATGTGACGTAAAACGTTATATACTATTACGTTATATCCTATAACGTTATGCAGCATCACTATATGACGTATAACGTTATATGCTATTACGTTATAAGCTATAACGATATATTGCATCACTATATGACGTATAACGTTTATAGTATTACGTTATAACGTATAACGCGACATTGCAAAACTATAAGACGCATATCATTATATTGCATCACCATATGACGTATAACATCTTATACTATTACGTTATAACGTATAACGTTATATTGCATCACTATATCACGTATAACGTTACGGAGTATTACGTTATAACCTATAACGTTATACTGCACAACTATATGACGTATAACGTTATATACTATTACGTTATAAGGTATAACGATGTATTGCATCACTATATGATGTCTAACGTTATATAATATTAAGTTATAACGTATAACGATATATTGCACCACTATATGACGTATAACGATATATTCCATCACTATGTGAAGTATAACGATATAGACTATTACGTTACAACGTATAACGTTATATTGCATCTCTATATGACGTATAACGTTATATACCATTACGTTATAACATATAACGTTATATTGTATCACTATATAACGTATAATGTTATGGAGCATTACGTTATAACGTATAGCCACATATTGCATTACTATGTGACGTATAACGTAATATACTATTACGTTATAACCTATAACGTAATACTGCATAACTATATGACGTATAACGTTATATACTATTACGTTATAAGGTATAGCGATATATTGCATCACTATATCACTTACAACGTTATATTGCATCACTATATGACGTATAACGTTATATACTATTACGTTATAAGGTATAACGATATATTGCATCACTATATCACTTACAACGTTATATTGCATCACTATATGACGTATAACGTTATATACTATTACGTTATAAGGTATAACTATATATTCCATCACTATGTGAAGTATAACGTTATATACCATTACGTTATAACGCATAACGTTATATTGCATCACTATATCACTTACAACGTTATATTGCATCACTGTATGACGTATAACGTCATATACTGTTACGTTATAACGTATAACGTTATATTGCATCACTATATCACGTATAACGTTATATACTATTTCGTTATAACCTATAACGTTATATTGCATCACTATATCACCTATAACGTGACGGAGTATTACGTTATAACGTATAACGACATAATGTATTACTATGTGACGTATAACGTTATATACTATTTCGTTATAACCTATAACGTTATACTGCATCACTATATGACGTATAACGTTATATACTATTACGTTATAAGGAATAACGATTTATTGCATCACTATATCACTTATAACGTTATATTTGGTCACTATATGACGCATAACGTCATGTACTATTACGTTATAACGTATAACGCTATATTGCATCACTATATTGCGTATAACGTTACACTGCATCTCTATATGACGTATAACGTATTATTGCATCACTATATGACGTATAACGTTATATACTATTACGTTATAACGCATAACGATATATTGCATCACTATATGGACTTATAAAACTATATTGCATCTCTGTATGTCGTCTAACGTTATATACTATTACGTTATAGCGTATAACGATATATTGCACCACTATATGACGTATCACTCTATAGTGCATCACTATGTGACGTATAACGCTATATTGCATCACTATATAACGTATAATGATATGGACTATTACGTTATAACGTATAGCGACATATTGCATTACTATGTGTCGTATAACGTTATATACTATTACGTTATAACGTATAACGATATATTGCATCACTATATGATGTCTAACGTTATATACTATTACGTTATAACGTATAAAGCTATATTGCATCACTATATGGCGTATAACGTTATATACTATTACGTTATAACGCATAACGATATATTGCATCACTATATGATGTCTAACGTTATATACTATTACGTTATAACTTATAACGTTATATTGCATCACTATATGACGTATAACGATATATTCCATCACTATGTGAAGTATAACGATATAGACTATTACGTTATAACCTATAACGTTGTACTGCATCAATATGTGACGTATAACGTTATATACAATTAGTTTATAACGTATAACGATATATTGCACCACTATATGACGTAGAACTTTATATTGCAACTCTACATGACGTATAACGTTATATACTATTACGTTTATAACGTATAACGTATATTGCATCACTATATGGCGTATAACGTTATATACTATTACGTTATAACGTATAACGATATAATTGCATCACTATATGATGTCTAACGTTATATACTATTACGTTATAACCTATAACGTTATACTGCATCACTATATGACGTATAACGTTATATACTATTACCTTATAACGCATAACGTTATATTGTATCACTACATGACGTATAACGATATATTCCATCACTATGTGCAGTGTAACGAAATAGACTATTACGTTATAACGTATAACGTTGTACTGCATCAATATATGACGTATAACGTTATATACTATTACGTTATAACGTATAACGATATATTGCATCACTATATGATGTCTAACGTTATATACTATTACGTTATAACGTATAATGCTATATTGCATCACTATATGACGTATAACGTCATATACTGTTACGTTATACGGTATCACTATATATTCCATCACTATGTCAAGTGTCACGTTATATACTATTACGTTATAACGCATAACGATATATTGCACCACTATATGACGTATAACTTTATATTGCATCACGATATGACGCATAAATATATAGGCTATTACGTTATAACGTACAACGTTATATTGCATCCCTTTATGACGTATAACGTATTATTGCATCACTATATGACGTATAACGTTTATACTATTACGTTATAACTTATAACGTTATATTGCATCACTATATGTAGTATAACCTTATATACTATTACGTTATAACGCATAACGTTATATTGCATCACTACATGACGTATAACGATATATTCCATCACTATGTGCAGTGTAACGATATAGACTATTACGTTATAACGTATAACGTTATATTGCTTCTCTATATGACGTATAACGTTATATACTATTATGTTATAACGTATAACGTTATATTGTTTCACTATATAACGTATAATGTTATGGAGTATTACGTTATAGCGTATAGCGACATATTGCATTACTATGTGACGTATAACGTTATATACTATTACGTTATAACCTATAACGTTATACTGCATCACTATATGACGTATAACGTTATATACTATTAAGTTATAAGGTATAACGATATATTGCATCACTATATCACTTATAACGTTATATTGCATCTCTATATGACGTATAACGATGTAGACTATTACCTTATAACGTATAACGTTATATTGCATCACTATATCACTTACAACGTTATATTGCACCACTATACGACGTATAACGTCATATAGTGTTACGTTATAAGGTACAACTATATATTCCATCACTATGTGAAGTATAACGTTATATACTATTACGTTATATCGCATAACGATATATTGCACCACTATATGACGTATAACTTTATATTGCACCACTATATGATGTATAAATATATAGACTATTACGTTATAACGTATAGCGACATATTGCATTACTATGTGAAGTATAACGTTATATACTATTACGTTATATCGCATAACGATATATTGCACCACTATATGACGTATAACTTTATATTGCACCACTATATGATGTATAAATATATAGACTATTACGTTATAACGTATAGCGACATATTGCATTACTATGTGACGTATAACGTTATATACTATTACGTTATAACATATAACGATATATCGCACCACTATATGACGTAGAATGTTATATACTATTACGTTATAACGTATAACGCTATATTGCATCACAATATGACGTATAACGATATAGACTATTACGTTATAACGCATAACGATATATTGCACCACGATATGACGTATAACTTTATATTGCATCACTATATGACGTATAAATATATAGGCTATTACGTTATAACGTACAACGTTATATTGCATCCCTTTATGACGTATA